>NC_051154.1:449557306-449763475 GCF_013339745.2 Dermacentor silvarum | reverse complement strand
TCGGTGTCGTTCTGGAGGCCGGTCCGCTTCCTAGACGCAGCCGCTGCTGAAGTTGCCATCCCCAACAGAGGCGCGGGGACGTCAGCTTGCATCCGTGCAACAATCCATGACGGCTACCCGGAGATTTACAGAGAAATCAGGCGAAAACAGCAGAGCTAGAGAAATAGCGTTCTGGCTCGCCCGTATAAAATGGTGTGTCACTAATAGCATGGCCCTAAACATAAATATTTAGTAGACATTAGCTTCACTACAAAAATGTTACAAATCAGATATAAGTATTTGTTAAGTGGCCAGTTGAAATTAAAAAAATAATTCACCTGTGAAATATTTAGGTCTTATGCTGTCAGAGGATGGCCCTTGGTCATAACATCTCAATACCGTAGTTAGAAGTGCCGGGCATGCCCTTCACTTGCAACAAAGTTTAAACCACATAAGTATTAACGTTAAAGAGCAGCGTAAAAAACAAATTTTACCAATGTTGGTGTAGGCATGCCCTGTGTTGAATGCGGTTTCTGATGTGCATATCAATGCAGCATTGGGTGAACGTTAAAGAACCCCAGGTGGACTAAAGTAATCCGGAGTCCCCCACCACGGCGTGCCTCATAATCAGATTGTGGTTTTGGCACGTAAGCCCAACAATAAATTTTTGCATATTAATGCTCTAGAAAAAGTCCAATTCGTCCCGACACTTTTCGACCTGGGGATATACAACCACTTTCTAAGTGTAAGAGGAAAAAATAACTTGACTGGATCCTTTTGCTTGAACAGGGAAGCAGGTTACGTCTTAATTGTTTTACTCAATCTTTCATAATCATACTGACACGTATACATGTTTATCTTTCACCGGTGACCACTTTTCACCGGCTAACAAATGTTAACGTAATCGCTAGGCAATGGGACGCGCCTGCAGGTATCGGAAGTTTCTGGAACGTTATCGATGCTTCTATCCGTTGTCTCTTGTCACCGACGCTCATGTCATCTGATTGTATGAGCAACGCGAATTATCTAGATCTTTCTGGAAGACACGCGGGTACCACGCATTATTCTGGGACCTTCGATGACTCATGTATAAAAGCCGACGCGTTTCGCCGCTCATCAGATTTCGACGATCGCCGTCTGTGTTCATCGCTTTCGTTGTGCTTCGAGTGTAGCTTGATTTGGTGGCCTGCAAGGGTTCGCCGTCAGCGCGCCACGTCCACAGCTTGGCGAGCGGTCACGTGACATCGCCGACTAGCTCGCCAGAGCCCAGTGGCAATCACGACGACCCTCACGCTCGCCGTCACCAGGCCGCTACATCTCGCCCCGGGTTGGGCCGGGTAAGGGCTGTATGCCGGCCCAACCTGGGGCCGATCTCCTAGCCCTTACCCGGGAAACTAAAGGCAGCAACCGATGGAGGTGCGGTTGCTGTACGACGCAATGCTGAAGATACTCCGCCACCGACGAACTCAATTCGCGAATCATCATGACGAGGTATCAGCATAGCGCCTGGCAAGAGCCTTGACGGCAACACTTCGCCGCCGAAAGTAGACCTACCAACGCGACGTAGCAGCAGCGGAGCAAGCCGACGCAGCCGTGATCCGACGCCACGACTTAACCGTAACGCCAGACGATGGTCTACCGATCTAGACGTGCTATTCGATGGTCATAACGTCACCGCTCTCGTCGACACTGAAGCCGACTATTCCGTCTGCAGTGGCGAGTTCGCCGCCAAGTTGAAGAAGGTGAAAACGGCCTGGCAAAGACCCGATATCCGGACAGCGGGAGGCCACCTAATAACGCCGGCTGGAATCTGCACAGCGCGAGTCACGGTAAACAACCGCACTTACCCGGCGAGCTTCGTAATCCTGCAGCACGGCTCCAGGGATGTTATCCTAGGCATGGACTTTCTAAACCAACACGGTGCAGTCATCGACTTAAGGTCCAAGTCGATAACGCTTTCAACGCACAACGCGACACCACCGGATACAAACACCAGTTACCATGCCTTGAATGTGCTAGAAGAACAAGTCACCGTTCCGCCTCGCTCCAGCGTAATGATTTCTGTCGGTACCGAAGTGCCTACAGACATGGAGGGTGTCATCGAGGGCGATCATCACTTACTGCACGACCGTGAAATGTGCGTCACTAGAGGCATAGGTGAGCTACATGAAGGCAAAGCAAGAGTGATGCTTACGAGCTTCAGCCACGAATACAAGCACATTAACAAAGGCACCACGGTCGCCTACATCGACGAAATAGTACACTCCAGCGGTGCTTTCGCCTTCACGGATTCTAGTGCACCTGCAACGATGACTGTAGTACCTGAACCAACTTTCGACGTAAATCAGAACCTTCCCAATCATAAGAAAGAATAGCTAAAAGCTCTGCTCTTGCTACACAAGAACTGCTTCTCGTCGTCGTCAAAAGTTCGACAAACCTCTGTCGCCAAGCACCGCATCATAACCGACGAATATGTCCGCCCACTCGGTCAGAGACCCTACTGAGTTTCGGCGCGCGAACGCGAGGCCATAAGGCAAGTCGACGAAATGCTACGCGACGACATCATCCAGCCATCCAAGAGTCCGTGGGCGTCCCCCGTGGTGTTAGTAAAGAAGAAGGATGGATCGCTACGTTTCTGCGTCGATTATCGTCGCCTCAATTAAATCACGAAGAAGGACGTATACCCTCTCCCACGTATTGACGACGCCTTGGATCGACTCTACAACGCAAAATACTTTTTGTCAATGGACCTCAACACCGGCTACTGGCAAGTCTAAGTCGACGAGAGGGACCGGGAGAAGACTGCCTTTATAACACCAGACGGACTGTTCGAGTTGAAGGTCATGTCGTTTGGTCTTTGCTGGGCACCTGCGACTTTCCAACGTGTCATGGATAATGTACTGGCAGGCTTGAAGTGGCAGACTTGCCTCGTCTATTTGGACGACGTCGTTTGCCTCAAGCTTCGAGGAACACCTCCGGCGCCTTCAAAAGTTCTTCAAGTTATCAAGACCTCCGGACTCACGTTAAAGCCAGAAAAGTGCGGCTTCGCATACGAGGAGCTCTTGTTTTTGGGCCACGTCATCAACAAGTCTGGAGTTTGCCCTGACCCACAGAAAACTGCGGCCATCGCTGACTTTCCTCCGCCCGCCGACAAGAAGGCAGTCCGTAGATTTCTTGGACTGCGCGCCTATTACAGGCGCTTCGTGAAGGACTTTTCACGGATCGCTGAGCCACTGACGTACTTCACGAAGGCCGACGTCAAGATCAAGTGGGAGACGCCGCAAGTCGAAGCATTTGAAGAACTGAAGCGACGCCTGCAATCGCCGCCAATACTTGCACATTTCGACGAAAAAGCCGATACCGAAGTGCACACCGACGCAATCAGTGTAGGACTCAGCGCTGTGCTTGTGCAGAGGACTGATGGACTAGAAAGGGTTGTAATTTACGCTAGCCGGCCGCTGTCGAAGGCGGAAACAAATTATTCCACAGCCGAAAAGGAATGCCTCGCCATCATCTGGGCTACATCAAAGTTTCGTCCCTACCTCTATGGCAGGCCCTTCAAAGTTGTCAGCGACCACCACGCCTTGTGTTGGCTAGGTAACTGGAAGGATCCTTCAGGTCACCTCGCACAATGGAGTCTGACACTTCAAGCATTCGACATCACCGTCGTTTACAAGTCCGGGCGAAAGCACTCTGACGCCGACTGCTTGTCTCGCGTCCCCGTTGAACCGCCGCCACAGGACGACCAGGATGGCGACACTTTGTCGGGACCCATCAGTCCTTGTCTGCTTGTCTGGCGACCCCGTCGAACCGCCGCCACAGGACGACCAGGATGACGACACTTTCTTGGGACCCAACAACCGCGAGCTGACCCGGAACTAATGAGCCTTGTAGACTGCCTGGAAGGCAAGACCGTCATTGTGCCCAAGGTGTTCAGGCGAGGATTGGCGTCGTTTTTCTTGCAAAACGACATTCTCTTAAAGACGAACTTCTCGACTGTTCGAGCCAACTACCTCCTCGTGGTACCCTCAGCATTGCGTCCAGAGGTTCTGCGAGCTCTCCAAAGCGACCCAACGGCTGGACACCTCAGTTTTTCCCGCACGCTCGCGAGGATCCAAGAAAAATACTACTGGCCTCGCCTCTCTGCCGACGTCGTCCATTACGTAAGGACATGCCGAGACTCTCAGCGACGCAAAACACCGCCGACAAGGCCAGCCGGACCTCTACAGCCGATCGAGCCACCTCGCCGACTGTTCCAGATGATCGGGATGGTCATACTGGGGCCTTTCCCGACGTCGACGTCCGGGAATAAATAGATCGTCGTAGCTACGGACTACCTCACGCGCTACGCCGAAACAAAAGACTTGCCCAAAGGCAGTGCCGCCGAGGTAGCCCGATTTTTCGTTGAGAACACCCTCCTGCGTCACGGCGCTGCAGAAGTCCTCGTCAACGACAGAGGTACAGCCTTTACGGCAGAACTAACTTAAGCCATCCTGCGATACAGCCACACAAGCCATCGCCGAACCACCGCCTACCAACCGCAGACGAATGGCCTCACCGAGCACCTAAATAAGACCATCGGTGACATGCTGGCAATGTACGTCGACGTCGAACACAAGACGTGGGATGCCATCCTTCCGCACGTGACCTTCGCATACAACGCGGCCGTGCAAGAAACGACGCACGTGGCGCCGTTCAACCTGGTCTACGGAGGGAACCCGGCAACGACGCTTGATGCCATGCTACCGGACGTCACCGACGAAGAAAATCTCGACGTTGCCAGCTATTTGCAGTGTGCCGAAGAAGGCCGACAGCTCGCCCGCCTGCGCATCAAGAACCAGCAGAGGACCGACAGCCGACACTACAATCTTCGACGACGCTACGTCGAGTACCAGCCCGGCGACCGTGTTTAGGTCTGGACTCCGATACGCCGACGAGGACTCAGCGAGAAACTGTTACGTCGCTATTTCGGACCATATAAGATCATCCGACGTATTGGCACACTGGACTATGAGGTCGTGCCAGACGGTATTTCGTAATCACAGCGGCGCCGGGCACGACGTGAAGTCATAGAGTTGAAAGCACTCTGACGCCGACTGCTTGTCTCGCGTCCCCGTTGAACCGCCGCCACAGGACGACCAGGATGGCGACACTTTGTCGGGACCCATCAGTCCTTGTCTGCTTGTCTGGCGACCCCGTCGAACCGCCGCCACAGGACGACCAGGATGACGACACTTTCTTGGGACCCAACAACAGCGAGCTGACCCGGAACTAATGAGCCTTGTAGACTGCCTGGAAGGCAAGACCGTCATTGTGCCCAAGGTGTTCAGGCGAGGATTGGCGTCGTTTTTCTTGCAAAACGACATTCTCTTAAAGACGAACTTCTCGACTGTTCGAGCCAACTACCTCCTCGTGGTACCCTCAGCGTTGCGTCCAGAGGTTCTGCGAGCTCTCCAAAGCGACCCAACGGCTGGACACCTCAGTTTTTCCCGCACGCTCGCGAGGATCCAAGAAAAATACTACTGGCCTCGCCTCTCTGCCGACGTCGTCCATTACGTAAGGACATGCCGAGACTCTCAGCGACGCAAAACACCGCCGACAAGGCCAGCCGGACCTCTACAGCCGATCGAGCCACCTCGCCGACTGTTCCAGATGATCGGGATGGTCATACTGGGGCCTTTCCCGACGTCGACGTCCGGGAATAAATAGATCGTCGTAGCTACGGACTACCTCACGCGCTACGCCGAAACAAAAGCCTTGCCCAAAGGCAGTGCCGCCGAGGTAGCCCGATTTTTCGTTGAGAACACCCTCCTGCGTCACGGCGCTGCAGAAGTCCTCGTCAACGACAGAGGTACAGCCTTTACGGCAGAACTAACTTAAGCCATCCTGCGATACAGCCACACAAGCCATCGCCGAACCACCGCCTACCAACCGCAGACGAATGGCCTCACCGAGCACCTAAATAAGACCATCGGTGACATGCTGGCAATGTACGTCGACGTCGAACACAAGACGTGGGATGCCATCCTTCCGCACGTGACCTTCGCATACAACGCGGCCGTGCAAGAAACGACGCACGTGGCGCCGTTCAACCTGGTCTACGGAGGGAACCCGGCAACGACGCTTGATGCCATGCTACCGGACGTCACCGACGAAGAAAATCTCGACGTTGCCAGCTATTTGCAGCGTGCCGAAGAAGGCCGACAGCTCGCCCGCCTGCGCATCCAGAACCAGCAGAGGACCGACAGCCGACACTACAATCTTCGACGACGCTACGTCGAGTACCAGCCCGGCGACCGTGTTTAGGTCTGGACTCCGATACGCCGACGAGGACTCAGCGAGAAACTGTTACGTCGCTATTTCGGACCATATAAGATCATCCGACGTATTGGCACACTGGACTATGAGGTCGTGCCAGACGGTATTTCGTAATCACAGCGGCGCCGGGCACGACGTGAAGTCATAGAGTTTCTCACTATAACACCTAGACGGTAAACTGGCGCCACCGTCTATGCGATTTTCTTAAAGGGCGCCGTGCCCTCATGGGAATGACGGGATATGTGTCTGCGAGGCTTGTGTTGGCTGGTGTTGTACGAGGCTCCGTTTAAAACGTGTCTATATGGCTACACAAATAACGCATTCCTAAAATAAAATCTACATAAAAGGCTTTCATTCACCCATATTACATCTCTCAATAAAGTTTACTCACCTGCAATGCAGCATCAAGCGAAGAAAAGCAAGAACAGACGACAAGTTGTTCCAAAGCGAGCGAGAATCTTATCGTCTGCCCTCCAACTTTAGCGGCCAGCTGATACTTATTACGTTCCATAGAATTCTGCGTTGAATAGTAGAATAGTGAATGAATAGAATAGTAGAAGAGGTGCGTCTTCAAGGCGTTCTGGCTCTCCAAGAACGATGCCAATCCGAAGTCACAATATACCGGCATTCCCATGGATACCACAGCGCAGCAGCGCCAGTTTTCCCTCTAGGTAATATAGTGAGAAACTCTAAGCGTGGAGTCATCCACGTGGTGCGTCTTAGCCCTTTCTACGCCCGCTGACGAACTTCGGTACTTTGTTACTTTGCTATTGTTTGTTGTATTTATTGCGACAGCAATTATATGGACACTTAAACCGGATTTCTGCCGTCGGCGTCGCTGTCGCCGTCGCCGTGAGGTTCCGTATAGATTCCAAGGGCGATAAAATCGTCGCCGCGCGCCGTATGCGCGAGCGAAAGCGCAAGGGGGGGGGGACGCGCGCGCTATCACGGAGAGCGAACGCACGGTCGAAAGCAAACGCGACCGTCGCGCGAAAGGCCGTGGGGGTATGGGAGGGAGGGAGGCGGGGCGACAGCTGTGCTCCTGCACCAAAGGCGTATCTTGCAATCGGGCGTAAGGGGAACTTGCCACTCTATCTCCCACGCAAAAGCAACAAAGCGGTAAGGCAGCGCGGGGAGGGAGGGGGGGGGGCAGCTTCTACTCTGCCAACAACTCCGTTCGTACTTTGCCCGGCTGTGGCCGTCGCCCGCACGGTCTCCTATCTCCACACGGCTCTGACCTTTGTATGCGCTGTGCATCCGCCGCTCAGTTCCTTTGAAGCGATAGACCCCACGAACCTTGCCCGCTGCGGCGGCTGCGATTGCTGCCAACGTTTTGACAGTCGTTGTATGCGGTCATTCAGTGTGATCTATTCATGTTTGCTTGTGCGCGCTGACACCACGCTTGTTAATTCAGTTAGTAAGCGGATGTGTCCAAGTTTATGCAGCCGATAAAACTACTATCCCTACTCCGAATAGCTCTCTACTAATTTGCTATCGCAATTGATGCTTCGCCTTTCGGGCGAAACTGAGACTTTTTTTCTCCCTCTCTGTACGCGTGGTTTTGTTTTCGCTTTCTTGTTTGTATCATCGGGACGATGCTTTTAAGGGGAGGGTATTGACACGTATATATGTTTATCTTTCACCGGTGACCGCTTTTCACCGGCTCAAAATGTTAAACGTTATCGCTAGGCACAGGACGCGCCTGCATGTATGGGAAGTTTCTCGGACGTTATCGATGCTTCTATCCGTTGTCTTTTGTCACCGACGTTCATGTAATCTGATTGTATGAGAGACGCGAATTATCTAGATCTTTCTGGAAGAGAAGCGGGTACCAGGGGTTATTCTGGGGCCTTCGATGACTCATGTATAAAAGCCGACGCGTTTCGCCGCTGATCAGATTTCGACGATCGCCGACTGTGTTCACCGCTTTCGTTGTGCTTTAAGTGTAGCTTGCTTTTGTGGGCACATGTTCGCCCAATAAAGAATCAGTTTCGTCATACACAGTTTTACGACTGTTTACTTCAGCGTCACTACTACATGACAGTATGGGAATCTGCTGATCAGACTCTCTGAAGTAGAGCACTGCACGGGCCGGTTTTTCAGGTCCGGGCCTGGCCCGAGCCCGAAAGTACCATTCTTTGGCCGGCCCGGTTATGTTCCACCCATTAGCCCTTTTTCCTTTACAAAGCTAGCTCGCGTTCTCGATTATTGTGAAGATACTGTCATGTGATCAACGGCCGCCGGGCGGTCTTCAAGCTGCATCATAGCAAGTTTTTGCCCTGCATCCCTTCTTTATGGTTACTTGATAATTTAACTGTGAGAGAAATAAACATTTCATTACTAGCCGAACACCCACAGATTATTATGTGAATATTTGGTATGAAAACAAACCATGCAATGGACAGTTAGGAAAATAGGGAGGGATCAGGCTGGCAACAACCACCGGGAGTGGGAGAACCCCGGCTTACATTTAGGGATGAAGTTGTAAAAAAGCACATCGGTTGATCACCATGCTCGTGCTTTAAAGTGTGCGGCAACATACTATAGCGAAGGCATAGGTGAACACTACCATACACGCCGCCGCCCGCCATTTAATCTCACTTTTTAATCTCATAGAGTCATTCGGATGTACCTACAGTGATAGAACTCGAGCCACTAATTTTGGCGCGAATGTAAATTTAGATACGCTGGTTACTGGTTTTCAGAAATACGATAATACACGGCCACTAGAAGCTTTTTTTTTCATTAAACAGAAATTGTTGACCCACAAGGCTAACGCTCATCATATTTTCACGCGGAACATGCCATCTTTATTGCTTTATTCGGTTTCATTATAATGATGTCAATTTTTCAATCGACAATTTAGGCACCCTTGTTTAGAAATATATGCAAATTTAGACTCTGTCTAATTGTGTTTCAGTACAGTGCATCTACAACGTAGGCTTTCCTTGTTTTTTTTACTCCGCCAGATTAAAGTATGATCTGCTTGCTTATTCACGTAAATTCGCAGACAACGCACCTAGTGCTACAAAAACATATACAAGGCTGCGAACACGAGGGTCGCGCCACTTAACGAGTGGAAGTAGCATTCAAAATAAAAATTTACGAGGCAATAAAGTGCTTTGCATTTCTATTTTGTTTTTCATATTCCCCTCCCCAATGTTGAGAAATTTTGCAGCATCCGCGTAGTCTTAAAGCATTTGTCCAAGAACAATATACACTTGAAAGTCTCAGTTTAATTAGTTGGGCTAATTGTGATATAACCTACGGCAGAATATTCAACTCGCTTGAAAATATAACGAAGAAAATTAATGGAAACCAGTAGTAAGTTGCCCTGTGCCTTAGGACACAAAAAAGTTGCAAATTAACTTTTCAGAATTTGTTTGCTACAATTTTATCAGTGTACTCTAATGCTTCTTGAAAACTTATTTAATATTTGTTTTTCCGTTAAAATGATCATGCCGAAAATCTATATATTTTTGTGCAGCAACAAAATATTGCCGTCGACTCTGCCTCTAGGCACGTCTTCCGCTCTTGAAAAATGTAACGAGCTCTATCGAAACTCATCTCATTGATTCCCGTTAAGGATAGCTCGGATACCTGAGACAGTCTAATGAATGTTTTTGCAGCGAGTCTCGCACCAATCCAATAGTTTTCAATTTCTTTAGCGCGACTGCAATGCATATATATTTCTAACTCTTTGTCAGGTTGATTCAAATCTGTGATGTCTAGCAACTCATGAAGTGTGCCTTTCGCCGCTATTCCCACCCATCCCAAATGTGTTTCTCCTGGTCGATAGGCGGCGCCGCTGTCGAAATCATACCGCTACCTCCATCAAACTTCGGGTCGTCCGTCACATGCCTGAGCACGATCACCTCTAGGAATTCGAGGTGTTAATAGGCTGGGAACAATGTGGACAAGAGTTCGTTAGTGTCGCGAAGACGAAAGAATTCCTGCAGAACCCCTGTTAAGATGATTATAGATTATCGAGGTTAATGCGATTAGCATTTACACAATCTAGCGAACAAGAAGCGACACACCGTGTTAGCTAAGACATCTTTGTTTAGAATCCGTAGTGTTTCTCCTCATTTTCAAGTGATTCGGCTATATGCGGCCATACACTGTCTCCCTGATTGACCCGATTTGTTATGACCATCGCTCGCCAATGTTACCTCACGATGGTAGAACAAGGACCGCAGGCCGACAGCGCATTCAGTGACGACGATGGAATTACGAGGTAGGAATGATGTCGATAGAATGACGAAGGCATATAAGGACGACGGCATGACGACGATGAGAGGATTCTGAAGTGACGGCGATAAAGAATTGCGACGGAATACAATGCCATGACACCGGTGTTCTAATCTCGATTGATTGACAATAATAGCACAATACTAGTGGAATGAAATAGAAATTATGCTGATGGAACGGAAGGTGGTATGACGACCAACGCATTTAGTCATTTTTAGCCAACCAGACACGCTTCTGAATAACATACCAGCCTGCTCCTCTTCTTTTCTCCTATTCCTTCCCAAGACGTTTTGCAAACATATCCTCTGCCGTTGAGCTCAGTACGCCAGTGCTCTAGCTCATTAGGCCACGATCACACGTTTACAAACGTATCTTGCCAACAAGTATATTATTCAAGCTCGAACTTAGGGGGAACATTGAGCGTGGGGGCTCCTATCGAAATACATGGGAAATCGGAAATAGTTTCTCACAGCAACCAATGCACCAAATTTGATGAGTTATGTTGAATTTAGAAAAAAAAGTTGAAGTGTAGTGATTGCCGAAAGGGATATTATTATTATAGGCTGGTCTACCTTTCTTACGTCAAATTTTAAAGAATTGCCAAATTTCGAAAAAGAAAACTTGGCGTATAGAGCTATGTAGCTCAGCAGCTAAATATGATATCGGAATTCTGTAAATTGCACCTAATAATATATCGAAAGCGGATAGCAATCATATATCATACACCATCCTGAAATATACAACTATGTTGTGAATGTTGCATTTGCAAAACCCTTCCAAAGATTATAACAAATTCACGTAAGTTTTAAGTTAAAGCAAAAAAATTGCTCGCTTTTGTTGCTCCAACGGGTGCAGTTTATAGAAATGCCATATTTGTTTTTAATGGCTGAGTTTCGGATTTTTAAACTTCATGCTTCTATTTTTTTGAAATTTGCGAACATCCTGCAATTCTTTGAAAACATTACACTATCTAAACGAAAATTCTATTTGCTGCAGTCTCTGCAATTTAACTTTCCCCTAAATGCAACACATTTCATTCAAATCGGTTCAGCGGTTTTCTCATGAAAGCATTCCTGCATTTTACATGTATTTGATAATCCGGCATCGAAGATAGGCCCGAGCTAAAGCTTCCTCTTAAACAATGGATCACGCCAGTTTTATAGGAAACCCATGAAACAGAACCCTGACGTATACGCAAGACCGTGGCCACAGTGGTGTACAAATAAAAAGTCTGCTCAAGGAAAAAAATATATATTCATCGGAAGCTTCGCGGGAGCCGTTATCTCGATCAGACATCTCTCCAGAATGTGGACGAGCTTTCTGGCGAAGTGTCTAGCAAAACCATCGATTCATTGTCAGTAGAGCAAGTAGCTGGCCGTCTTCGAGATAACGCTGATACACAAGCGCGCTCGTTTCCAAGCACCGAGGTGAAGCCACAGCTTCAGGGTGTGTTTCTTTTTATTGCGCTTTCTTTAGTTGTGCGTCATAGCATACGTCATAGCGGGAATTTCGAATTCTTTAAGGTCGATACGCCACGTGGTGGCGAAAAAAGGAAACTGTACGAAATGTCCCTAATTCCTGGTATTGAATATTGAAGGCACAGCAGAGAACAATATTTTATTTCACCACGAAACTACATTCGCGTGGGTACATGGTTCGGATGGCGGGAAAAGAAGCTGCGTAACAGCAGTTTGACCAGCGTCTCTGTCACAGTTATCAGCGTCACGCGGTGTTTACCTCACGGCTTCAATTATCTCTTGCACTGGGCGGTTAAGCAGAGCCATTGTTTTCATTCGTGTCCAAGCCCATTCTTGCACTTGCTAGAATCCTGGAACATTAATCAACAAGGATGTGTTTAATGCTCTATGCGATTTTCTTCAAGCTACTAATTCAAATTCAAGCTGTATTCATTAAAAATATTTTACAGTCAATCTTGTAGTTCTTCAAAATCACTTATTGTTTCAACTGCACTAAACGCAGCTTCTTTCTGTTTGAATTATGTTCCATATTTAGCTGTATTCATTATATGCGATTCTGTAACATTGCACTGCCGATTATTTTCAAGCTTTTTTCTCTTAATTGTGCGTTTATACACCTACCGAATGGTGGGCTCTTCCTAAATTGTGGCTATGTACTGTGTTTGAGGCTCATCATAATCGTCGACATCAAAATAATGTCTAAGAAAATCGCCAACTTTAGGAAACCGAACAAGTATCCTCACGACTTTGTCGCTGGTACTGGGTTGACTGTTGGAGTAATTCGCACACCTTTTGTTGGTTACCTTGTATTCAATGCTTGCTCAGTCATTGCAATGGTTAGGCAATGCTTGCCACCCCGAGCCGCCTCTGGCTCGGGCTAGCATTTACGAAGGCCTACTCATTCCACATTGGAAAGGGGGATACACCCATGTGCGAGTCTTGAACCACAGAGACGATTGAACATGTCTTAAGCTTCTGTACCCAGTACGACGTCGAGCGTGAAACTCTCCGGATAGCATTGAACCGGCTGGATTCTAGACCATTTTCTGAAATGAAGATCCTTGGACCATGGCCGTACGCGTCAATGGGACAAAAAGCCTCAAAAGCGTCGTTGCCGTACTCCAAGTCGACATGTTTTGGCGATCGTGTGTAGACTCAGTGCAAATTTTCAAATGTGCGCCCATCTGCGCTCTATCTCATCTCTCTTTCTTCTTCATCCCTATGCCTCTTTCCCCCAGTGCAGGGTAGCAAACCGGACGTGTGTATGGTTAACCTCCCTGTCTTACTTCTCTTCTATTTCTCTCTCCTCTCTCTAGTAATGAAAACGTTCACTGAATGTGCATACGTCCGGTGGGACCCACATTCATATACACGAGATCGTTATGACCTCGCGAAAAGATCCAAAATTGGCCTCAAAGATACACGTTGTTATGGCTACTCACGAATATACGCTTAGCATCGCCGAGAACAAAATGAACGTAACGCCTCAGGAGCCGTGGACCCGTTTAAAAAGTTCTTGACTAAATTTATTCATTTAAAATTCTTGAAGCGTGCAGGAAACAGTGCGAGGGGGACGAAGACATCGCAGGGGCCCTCTGTGATATTGACCCGCGCAGCTACCTCTTTTATTGCCTCGCATTAAATAATAAATAATTAATTAGGTTGGGATTATTTTATTTATTTATTTTGTGATTAATTTATTTATTTGAAATGTACCTCCTGCTTCTTGGCTAATTTCTCGTCATGGGTGTTTTTAGGGATCATCGTCATCAATCAGCCATCATGTACATTCGCCGCAGGCGGCGATGTTACACAGTTCGGTAAGCGGCTTTTTTATATATAGAATTCTTCGAAGCTTATCCGCTAGGCTTTCCTTGAGCATGATTATCTTGATCACCAGTTGTCGAAGACTCTCGATGTGAAGAATTCTTTGCCTCATATACCAAACGAAAGGTGGCTGTGGCGCCTCGTCTCAGACCTCTAAAAAAAAGAAGGAAGTTACGTGCCTGATGGTGGGATCGAACGATGGTCCCTCAGCATACGAGCCCGGTACTACTGTGCGGCGGGACCTGCAGCTTCCCGAGTTTTGAACAGGCGCCGGATGAAGTGCCCGAACGGTCAACGAGTATACCGCTGTCCATCACGTGCGTCATATCAACAAATCGCTTGGAAAAACGAGAGCGTGCCAGTTTCCCACATTTTGTACCGTCTTCTGGATTAGCCTTTTAGCGGCGAGAAGTTGGAGTGGCGCCCTCTCCCGAGTGACGTCATGTTCAGGACGCCGCTCGCTCCCGCTCGCTCGCCTGCCGCGCGCGCTCGTTCGCTTCGTGCATGCTCGATGTATGGGGTGCGCCAGCCGTACTTCCTGAAAAAGTGAATGGGCGTTCCAGTTAACTTTGTGCTTCAATAAATAAAACAGCGTTTTCCTCAAAAAGTTACCTGGAATGCCCATGTATTTTGTCGGACATTTTAAAAATGAATACCTCGAAACTGGTTCAGTCCTGAGAATTCATTCCAAGTAGATGCGCCTTGCGAACTCAGCGGCTAAAATTCGTAGATTGAGTAATGTGCCGTAAAACAAATAATTAAAAGGTTAATTAGCGTAATTATGTAAATTTTTCAGTTAAGCGTTTTGATTTCTCATGGAAGTAATGGCCGCGTCATCGAGTAGTTCAGATCAAGGATTATAACTGTGCTATGTGCCACACGCAATTTTTTTAACAACTTGGTGTAGCTAAAATGAAACGCCCTGTATATGGGCCACAACGCAACACTGTATTTGTATAACGTACAGCCTGTATATATATATGGGCCACAATGCGACACATAACTATTATTCCAACGTAGTTATAGAATGTATAGTTTATCTGAAGATCACAATAAGACCGCCACTACACAGCATATTAGACCACAGGGGACATGCAGGGGTATTACCTATTACTAACTGGTCAGAGAAACTTATAGTAACTGCTTTGTGAAGGCAGCACTTACTACAAGTCTGAGTTATTAAAGGTAGTAAACAGCTAGTAAAGTGGTAGTAATAGGTGTTAAATTTAGTATCTACACACGTCACCTACCTCTTTACTAGCTTTCTTTGTAAGAGTGTCGCGTTGGCGAGCTTGAGGTCACGGGTGCAATTCCGGCAGTCACATTCCGATGAGGTTGGAATGCAAGAGTGCTCGTGTACCGTGCACGTTAAAGAACCCCAGCTGTTCAAAATGAATAGCGAGTTCCCGCCCCCTCCCCTCATAAAGAGATGGTTGATTGGGGAAGTAACCCCTCCCTACCCCCTTTTCATAACTAAAGAACGATTGAGTTAGGAAACAATGGCGTCACATTCTTTATTGAATACTACGTTCTAAAAAATTACAATTATACTAGCGAACAGGAACTGCATGAAGAACGGGACAAGAAATATTTTTTGCGATATTTTTTTCTTAGCATAATGTACCAAACAGCAAACTACAACGTCGTCTTCATGAAAGGTAACACGTCAGTGCGTGGCAGTTAGCCTCGCATGATGCGTGGCGCCATGGCCAGATGCGGAAGCAAATGGAGAGAAGGGAATAACCGCTCGGCTTGCACCCCTCATCATTTTAAATAATGTTACTCTTCGTCGTGATGCGCCCGCAAAAAAGAACTGCTTTATTCAAATTTCATATCGACGCACTGTATCTATCCTAGCTTTGGAATTCCAATAAGAGTATAAACGTTGAGTATGACAGTTAGCACGCTCGTCCTATCAGATTCTTCCGTTCTCCGCTCGCGAGCAATATCACCAAAGAAGGAAGGAAATATCCAAGAATTGGTGCTGGCAGTGGAGGAACGGCACCACTCTCACCTTTTGTTGTCGAATTTCTCTATGGTACAGCGCAATGTGCGGCCGATGAGACTATCTGCCAGGAGCTCGTGTGTTACCTTTCATAAAGATTACGGTAGTACATTAAATGTTCATTCAAAGTTGACAGAATAAACATGCAGGTCAAGAATTGCATACGTAACATTCCAGTCCGTCATGATCGTACATACATGCATACAGCCTTCAAAACTTCCTCAACAGTTTTGTTACTTAGCTGACACATTGCAATGCAGAAATATTGTGCACGACCTGTAAAGACTCATTATGCTCTCACAATTGCGTTAAGTTCATCAGAATGAGAGCAAATCATTACATAGCCGGACTCAAAACATTCGCTTCAAACACAAGCTGAATTTTCGTTCGCATTCAATTGGATCCCTGTACTTTCTCATGCGGGCACTCACAGGTAAAAATTTTAAATTACTTATGGGGTTTGACTTGCCAAAACAACGACCAGATTATGAGAGATGCCGTAGTGGGCGACTCCGGAAAAATGTGGACTACCTGGGGTTCTTTCACATGCACCTAAATCTAAGTACACGGCTGATCTTGCAGTTCGCCCCCATCGAAATGCGGCCGCCGTGACATCCCGCGAACTCGTGCTTAGACGTCCAACACCATAGGGGAATTCACAGTTGAGTCGTATATCATAAGCAGTTATTCACCACGGAAATTACAGCCATATACGTGCAGACAGACTTTTGAGCGGACAGAGCGCGGATGTACAGAATGCGGTCTGAAGCGAGGCTAAGAAAATAAAGACGCACCCGCCGTGGTTGCTTAGTGGTTATGGTGTTGGGCTGCTAAGCAGGAGGTCACGGAATCGAATCCTGGCCACAGTTGCCGCATTTAGATGCCGGAGAAATGCAAAAACACCCTATTTAGGTGCACATTAAAGAAGCCCAGGCTGTTCAAATTTCCGGAGTCCCCCACTCCGGCGTGCCTCATAACCAGATCGTGGTTTTGGCACGTCATCATCATCATCAGCCTATATTTATGTCCACTGCAGGACGAATGCGACTGAAGTATGCATTCCATTCTCACAAACAGACACAAATGGCAGATTTCGTTGCGTAATACGCTATTGTACGTTGGAGCACTGGACCCTACCAGATCGTCAACACAAGAGAGTGCGTAAATGGGGCCCAGAAATGAAATACCGCATTCCTCACAAGCTCAAAAGAAGCCAAACAAGCATGGTGCACCGGATTCGCCTTGGTGTCACATTCACGAATTGTGATAGACATATGATTGGTTGCAGTGACACTAGCCCCAATTGTGAACACTGCCAGGTACCAGAAACACTTGATCATATTCGCCTTGGTGTCACATTCACGAATTGTTATAGACATATGATTGGTTGCAGTGACACTAACCCCAATTGTGAACACTGCCAGGTACCAGAAACACTTGATCATATACTTTGCGTTTGTCCCGCATACGCGCAAGAACGACAGAAACTGGTCTCTTCAATTGCAAAAGTCGATAAGAGGCCCCTACCAGACGAGTTTCTTTTAGGTCCTTGACCCAATGCAAACAGCG
Organism: Dermacentor silvarum; assembly: GCF_013339745.2. NCBI lineage: Eukaryota > Metazoa > Arthropoda > Arachnida > Ixodida > Ixodidae > Dermacentor > Dermacentor silvarum. Next base: position 449,746,048 of record NC_051154.1, on the reverse strand, counting down.
CAGCCCTGATGATCAGCGCCGCTATAGTCTTTCTAGAAGCCATTGGGCTTGACGCACGGCTTTAGAGATGCCGCAACGTTGTAAACTTGTATATACACACCTACTCCTCTTATCATCATCATCATCATCATCATCATCATTCATTAACCCTTTTCCTCCCCGTCCCTTTTCCCCAGTGAACAGTAGCAGGCCTGAGCAAGTACAGCTTAGGCCGATCTCTCTGTCTTTCTGTAAATAAATTTCTCTCTCTCTCTCTCGACTGCGCTTCCCTTCTTTAGTATCCATTCTGTAACTCTAATGGTCCACTGGTTATCCACCCTACTCAATACATGGCCTGCCAGTAAAACCCCATATTTTTTTTAATATAACGACGCATAAGCGTTCAAGCGATTGCGCAACCCGACAGTTCTACGTATGACGTACGACAACGGATCACCAAAAAGTGCTGAGCATGTAGCCGGTCACTGCCACATAAACTTAGGCTCGTATATATAGTAAAGGACAGCGTAGACAAATAGTGGTCTGGGCGATGAAGCGCTAAGTGGAGGACAGTAAACTTGGGCATCACCCATAATCTATCCATGACATGCACAACATGTGCACTACAATGCAGAAACGACTGGACAGCGGATAATGTTCTGTTTGTAAAATCTCACGCTGTTAAAGTTGTTTTCGGCGTTTTTAGTTATATACCTTTTGTACAGTTATGTGTTTCTGGGCGAGAGAAGAGCGAGAGGCAATGAAAGAAAAGCGGGTAGGTTAACTAGCCTTTATCCAGTTTGCTACCCTACACGGGGGGAGGGGGAGTGAACAAGAAACAATGATGGAAGACACTTGCCCAGATCAATCGTACGCACCATACAAGCAGCGTGTCTACAGTCTGCCGCTTAAGTCTGTCGCCTTCAGGTACGATGAAGAGCCCGTGTGCCTTTCTTGGCTGATGAGCTAGCTGTGAGGCCAGGCTGCCCGGACCTGTGCTTCGCAACAGATTTCTGTGCATTTCTTTGCGCTGAAAACCATCGCGGCGGATTATAGTCGCAGGTATTTGCTTCATATGATGAAGACAGCCAGTTCGAGTCCGGGTATCCTTGGGAGCTAATAGTTAATATGCAGGGTGGCCCAGCTAACCTTAGCCAAGCTCTTCAACGAAAAAGAAAGTATTGAAAGAACACGGTGCAGGGCACGATTTTAAGACCTATATATGGTGTTTGGTCGTCAAAAGTGCGACCACCGAACACCGTAGGTCTGACAACTGTTCTTCTGGAGTTCTTTCTTTTCTTTTTTTCGTTGAACAGTTTGGCTAAAGTTAGCTGGGACACCCTGTATCTATACACACTCTAACGAAGGCTGGCCCAACAGCCAGTACGTGATTCTACGTACGACGTTTTCATTTCTGACGCATTCGACTGCTTATACGGGTTTCCCGTTTCGTGCCTTGGTATTTTCCCGAGTTGCTCTCTGGGAACCCCTATTCTAACGACCTCATCCGACGCGACAGTTGCAATGATCACCGGGAGCTTACAGTTAAAGCCGATAGAAGCGTGCCCTCGGCTTGTGTGATCAAAAATTACGAGACCTAATTAATGGCGTCCAAATATTGGTTGGCCGGCGTGCGCCGCCAGATCTCAGATGGCATGCTTCAATGCGCTGAAGCCTTGGCAAGTCTAAGAGTAACTTCAACTAATGGCAAATTCCATTGGGAGAACAGGAGCACTCAAAAGCACGCTGAAAGTGCTCGTTCCAGAGGCGACGTGTTTCAGTGGTCGAACAGGAGTGGGAGAGCCGTCATCCAGTGGTAGAACAAGAGCAGTTTCGCTGCGCCGAGAGCAGCCGGGAGCAGTCCGGACTGCTCTCGCCTGAAAAGCGGAGTACGGAGGAAGTCACGTTACTTAAACCGTCATATCCTGCTCATTTCTATTTATTTTGCTTCAGCCGGCGCGCGCGGCGGCAATGGCAGCAGCCAAGCGTAGCTGGTGTTTTGGCACCGCTGTTTTTGACGTCGGTGACACGAGCGAGCTTCGCAGCGATTTAGCGACAGATCCTGGCATTTCTAGTCCGCCTTGCTTTTCGTTGGATGCGCGGGGGACAGCGGCAGCAAAGCGTCTTCGCCTTGCTGAAGTGCTTGAGGCGCTCGACGGCGACAGCAGCGATAGCTGCTGGAGCTCAACTTCAGATTCAAGTTGCAGTTTCAGATTATTTTCGCAGGCGAAAACATTGGGGGATGCGTCGGCGCAGCACAAATGTGTGTAGTACGTGGCCGCAAACGGTGACAGCGTTACGCCCGAGAGATTACAAGACGATCACGCGTGTTTTGCCGCTCTCCTGCAGAGAATGGTGGCACGGCGATTGCTTTAATCACGTGGTACATTTCTCCTCACACGTCCCCCTCCCACCTGCTGTCCGAATGCTAGCCGTATTCCAGTGGCGGGTCGAGTGTCCCCGCTCTCACTGCGCTGTCACCCGACTCCGCACGCGCGGCGCCCTGCTCCCGTTCTCCCGATGGAATTCGCCATAAGAGAGGCGTGTATGTCACATGAGGAATTGCTGGCATGGGACCGGTGCACTGTATTCTCCTTGATTAACTATAGGCACCGTGCACCCTTCGCACGGTGGCGCAACTAGCGCTTTAGAAGGAAGTGCCCTCATGGCGGTGAAATTTCCCTGGCACTAGAAGTTGGCGACATTCCCGAAGGGAAATGTACTCAGATATTTGTATTTTTCTTAGTGGTTTCAATACATTCGTCCTGTGTAGGTGACGTCGTTAACCTTTAGTATGATTTAACTATTGTCCACAAACCCAACTACATGTTTATGAGACGAAGGAGCCCGAATAAAAAAGAACAGAATCGAGCGCTAGCCACGTGCTAAAGGTTTTTTATTTTCGTTGTTATTGATCCTTGGCTGTAATTTGGCGGAATCATTTCCATAGATGTTGCTCTGATAAAGGCCGAACAAAAACAACGCAGGTAGCAAAAAATGGAGAGGCCCTACCCAGTGCGCTCTAGGACAAAAATGTGGAGAAAGTCATGTGGTATTTTTCGCTGTAGCGGCCGTGTTGTCGTGGCACAATGCCGGTTTTGTTGTGCAGGTGTGTGCTCATGTGCGTGCTGCTCCCTAGGTCTAGTACCGTGGCAAAGGCGTCACAGAACACCTTAGCAAAAGTCGCAGCGAACGCAAACGCAGCGGCCATGCAGCCTAAGATGGAGCGAGCGCCTCGGCCGTTTAGGCAAGCGGTGACGTATCATGGCGCCCTCTGATTCGCTGAGAGTAATGAAATCCGTGACGACACTGCTTGAGCGCCGAATATGGGGTGAGAGAAATTGAGGAAGAGACACTCGGTTGTTGTTTACGAATTTCTCCGCTAATAACTAATATTTTTGCACCCAAGAAAAAATGCATCCATTCCTGAAGGGTCCCTCTTTTATTCCAGCTGAACTTCCTGTTTCTCTTTAGTGTCCCTTTAATGGCAAGTTCACCTGTGTAAAATGGCAAAAATCAGTCGAATGACAGCAAGCTTGTTCTGCGATCATCTGCTGTACGCTGATTTGAGTTGGGCTGACATCGAAGATCTATTTCTACCGTTGCCAGAAGCGATTTCCCGACGGCATGGCCGGCGGCAGTATACGTCTCGCAAAGGTTGCGTATTGACCGCAGCGAAAATGCTTTCTTCGTACTCTCTGTAAGATTTTTTGCTACTTGTGGCCACAGCTTAACGTCCTGAAAAGGGTTCGTTGAAAGCACTTTACGCAATATGCAGACGTCATGTTCTGCTGTATAGTGCGAGCGCGCGTACGCAGCTCTCGGAACAGTCATGCTTACCGCCTGGGAGATAACGGCTTTGGATGGCTGGGGCTCATGCTGCTCTCCTGGATAGCTCGCGATTTCTCGTAATCCGCGAGGGTGGCCCACAACGGCTTGGGGGCCCACGCTCGTTTTCGATTTTTGGGTCTTGGGTAAACGAGAATGCAAGAACCCAAGACTGGCTTAGGTTCTGCGCATGTACGCTTGTGTCCCGCAATTCTCTTAGGTCCGCAAGCCGCTTGGGCCCCCAATTCTAAAGCTCCCTAATATGCGGTGGATTCGAAGGCTAACCGACCCGAGATAGCTGATGGCTTCGTACGTGTGCGATTTGTTCTCGCGCACCTAGTTCGCGTCGAAGCGAGGGGCAGCACGAATGGGCGGGAATTCGCTCGCCGCTGCTGCCGCTATTCATCCCGCCAGCGTTCTGACAGCGAATGTCCGGGGTCGTTGAGTGAGATGTGTTCATGGTGGCCTGTGCGAGCGTGACACCGTGCTTGTTAATTTAGCTAGTAAGCAAATGTTTACAGCGGTTTATACAGCTTATAAAACGACCAACGTTACTGCGTATAGCTGTCTAATAATTTGCTACCGAAGTCAATGCTTCGCCTTTCGGGAAAAATGGCGACTTTTTTGATAGCTAAGCATCTCTTGGCCTTGTCAAGGTCAAACGCGAAGCTTCCCGACGTCGCAGAGTTTGTCACGCACACCCGTTGCTGTCGCGTAAGTGCATGGCGCTGTAGCGTAGGCGCATGCGCCGTGCGCCAGCTGTCCTGCCGCTGTGGGCTCGGCGCCTCCTTGCTCCACTCGCTGGTAGGGGTACGCGCGCCAATTCATGTAGGTGATGTGGCTGGTTGCGCTAGGTGCGCTATACATCGCGTAGGCTTCTTGTTGTAGATAAAACAATGAACCTTCGAAAGTATCAAACAGAAGAGGAACGGAAGGATGCAAAGGCTCTGCAGAGGCGACAGAAGCACGCGATGTGTATACCGAAGCGGCGAGGGCGGCGAGGCAGGAGGCGAAGCGCCGAGCGGACGAGATACGCGCGGCCGTGGAGCAGCGCGAGCGAGAAGAGAAGCGACGTTACGGTTGAACAACAGCGACACGCCAAGCGGACGGCCGCCGAACAGGTCGTCGATGCCAAGCGGCGCCGATTGGATGACTTGACGTTGTGGGGCACAGACTTTCAAAAGCACTTCATCGAAGACCAATTTGGTGCGGCGTGTTGCGTCTGCGATCCCGACTGATTCCGATCGGACGTCGTCACGGTGTCGCGGCCCGTGCATGCGGCGATCCCCGAGCGAGCGTTTCCCCGAGAGGACGTGGTCCCGCGGCCGCGCGTAGCTCATCCCTTCGCCTTGCCAACCTCGCCGCTTCGGCATCGCGCGTCGTTGACTTTCTGAAATGATTCGCATTTACTTTGATAATATCGTGGAGGATGGTTTCTGGCGCATTCTTTTCCGTAGACGTTGCTGTGCAAGGTGTTCTAAATTTTGCTTTCGTTTAGACAATTCTACGCCACGCCATGCACTCAGGACAAGAGAATTGAAATGGCCACGACATGGCAACAATTGACCGGAATTATCACTAAACTTACTAAGCAAACTAAGTTTTGTTGTCGTTAGTCTATTTCAGTAGCTACGTTTTTTCATGGTCAAATTTTTATTTGTCCCGAAAGATTACACATACACATCAAAACCACTGCTCGCAGGTGACTGCGACCGTTTTTTTCAAGGCACAAAGGGCCAAAGATGACGTGCGTGCCGGTATCGTTGACGTCAAAGCTGCTAAGCGGACCCCGGCTAACATGAAGCGCTCCCCGTTCTGCCCGGCGGGCTCGTCATGGCGTTTGGGTCGTGACGCACTCCCCCCTCCTGTACCCCCCCCCCCCCCCGCCCTATGGCGCATGTCTTCCCTCGACAGTATTCTTACGGAGGGCCGATAGCACAACGAGCGCGTATGGACGTTTTCCAAGTCGCTATCGCCGTTTGTGTGCGTGTGCGTGCGTGCGTGTGTGTGTGTGTGTGTGTGTGGTGTGTGTGTGTGTGTGTGTGTGTGTGTGTGTGTGTGTGTGTGTGTGTGTGTGTGTGTGTGTGTGTGTGTGTGTGTGGAGGTTGTACACCATGCAAAGACAAACTCCTAGCACTCCTCGGACACGCGTGATTGAACATGAGGATGCAGGTTTTTGCATTGCCGAAACAACGCTTTGCTTAATTTAATTCTGACAAACGTTTTTCATTGTTAAGGCGTGCAACCACTTTGCATCAAACTATGCTATTGTAATAAAAAATATAAAATTTCGTTTACGTATTCATGCATTTATATAATGTATTTCGATGACCTAGCTGCTACATGACTTAGAAAAACGAACGGCGCTAAAAACGGGGCCAAACAAAAACAATACAGCGCACTGTCGTGTGTCTTGTTGCAGCCCAGATGTTCTAGTGAGTAGTTAGGCTACGTACAGAAGACGGCGGGTATGTTGCAAGTCGACTATCACTAAATCGCGCTGCCGGCGTTGTGGGCATGCTATATTATTCTAGATTTAAAAATACAGGAACGAAGCTTTGCGTTAGAACTTCGATAGTATCATATGATGCAAGTTCCACTCATTTTCGATGACCTGGCGACGGACTTGTTTGAAGAGATGTTTGAAAATAACTTGCGATCATGGTATTGTAGTCATCACGCGACGCATATTGTTATTTGATCACATTCGAGAATTGATGAGGCAGACAGCCCGAAGCAGAGTTGATTCCTGTTTTGAAGCTTTGAGAAAATTACGGCTTCCGTAGTTCGCAATAAGGTAACGGCTAGTTACTCCGAGAGATTTGAAAGTGTCGTGTCTCCCGACCCCTGTCTAGTCTGAAAATTGCCGAGATGTTTAGTTAAAATGGCCTCTCCGCAGAAAGCAGCACGTGTTACGACGGGGTAGGTGAGCCTCAGCTAGGAGACTGGCCATGGCCGTCTGGTGTTCAGCGATCGGGCGGTGACGAGACGCTCTCTCTATGTCCATAATTATCCGCCAACTTTGTTCTTGACGCCTTTTATGCCCGTCACCCCCCCCCCCCCTCCTCGAGCGTATGCGTATTCATGCCCCACTCCCTTTCTTAAAAGTCGTTTCAGTTTGTCACCTTTGCACTCTTTAACATTCACTGGATTGTTGGATGGCACGGCGACCCCTAGCATTCCTATATTTCTGTTTCCGCGCGAACTTCAAGGCCATTCACCTACCTGTCCTCCCACCTGTTTGTTGTGGTGGTTTCTGATATAGCTTCCCCGGTCCTCTCCTACAGAGGTCCGTACCGATGCCAGTGGTCACGATATCGGAGCCGTCTTAGCCATACGCCAGCAGGGACAAGATCGTGTTATCGCCTACGGAAGCCGCCTTCTCACAGCAGCGGAGCGCAACTATTCGATTACAGATAGTGAATGCCTGGCTCTCGTCTGGGCGGTTTCCAATTGCGCTCGTACTTGTATGGCACGCACCTCCCTGTATAATCACGGACGACCACGCGCTGTGTTGCCTTTCTTCACTCAGGGATCCTACCGGCCGGCTTGGTCGCTGGGCCCTGCGGCTACAAGAACATTCATATGCAGTAGTGTACAAGTCAGGCCGCCTAAATCAAGACGCAGACTGTTTATCACGCTATCCAGTGGATGAATCACCCGCCGACCTTGACAACGATGCCAACGCTTGCGTTTTCTCCGTTTCTCAGCTTATACACGTCGTCGACGAGCAACACCGTGATGCCACCTCGCGCGCCATCATTGATCGCTTGGAATCTTCGCCTTCTGATTTGTCCCTTCCCTTGTTTGTTCTCAGGGATGGTGTATTATACCGCCACAACGTACGCCCCGACTGTCCTGCCCTACTCCTCGTCATTCCTAAGCACCTCCGGTCTGCTTTTCTCCGAGGACTTCATGACTTACTAACGGCAGGTCACTTCGGCGTCTCCCGCACCTACGACCTGATTCACCGACGCTTCCTTTGGCCAGACCTTGCTCGCTCCGTCCGGAAATACGTTGCGGCGTGCGAGAAATGCCAGCGTCGAAAAACACAATCGACGCTCCTTTCCGCGTGCCTTCAAGCGCTCGACATTCCTTCGGAAATGTTCTTTCGCGTTGGCTGGGACTTACTTGGCCCTTTCTCTCTATCAACGTCGGGCAACAAGTGGGTTGCTGGGGCGACAGATTACGCCACGCGTTACGCCATCACCAGAGCGCTTACATCAAGCTGCATCATAGATGTCGCCGATTTTCTTTCACGTGACAATTATCTGCAGCATGTAGCTCCACACCAACTGCACACTGACCATGGTTCGACATTCCTTTCTCAAGTCATCGCCGACATCTTGCAGTCCTCCTCAACTAGGCACAATCTGACTAGGTCTTACCATCCACAGACTAATGGTCTCACGGAGCGTCTGAATCAAACCCTGACAGACATGCTTGCAAAGTATGTCTCGTCTGACCATACTGATTGGGACCTTGCCCTACCCTACGTCACATTTGCATACAATTCTTCGCGTCACGACACTTCCGGTTATTCCCCGTTCTTTCTATTGTTTGGCCGAGGACCCACATTGCCGCTGGACACATCCATTCCATCCGCCGCATCAGAGACCAGCGAATATTCACTTGACGCCATCACCAGGGCAGCCCAAGCACGCGAAATTGCCCGCGCTCGCCTTCTGACTTCCCAAGAGAACCAACGGCGTTTGTAGGATCGACAACACAGATACCTCCACTTTTCGCCCGGATCTCTGGTAATCCTGTGGTCGCCGACTCGTCACCTTGACCTGTCAGAAAAACTCCTGTCTCGGTACACAGGTCCACATCGAGTGCTGCAGGAACTGCGCATGGTGCAGCAGGACCTGTCACAGCAGGACCTGTCATGTCACAGCAGGACCTGTGCCGTGACTCCAGTTACTTATGAAATCGCCCCAGTCAGTACCAGTGCCTCATCTGCCGCAAATTTCACTGACGTTGTGCATGTCGCACGCCTCAAACAGTATTACTCTCCTGTTACCTCCGATATTTAGACGCACCGGGACGGTGCTTCAGCCGCCGGGGATCATGATGCATGCATATTGCCGAGGACCCACATACGATGCGATGCGCGCGGGCACTCCGACGAAGAAGACGAACTGCTTCTTGCTCTCGAGCAGTCGGCTGAGCTGGTTGTCTTTTGTAAATGTACATTGTAAATAGTCTCCAGTGCTTAATCCTTCGTTCGCGTAACAATAATATGGTACGCTAGTAATGCTGCAGCGTAGGCGAATTCATGGCTTGGCGCGTGGCCTAAGGCGCTACATAGGTGAGCTAGCGCTTCACCTTGTCTGCCTTCTGTAGATCATGATAATTTGATGCATTAGCGCATACTTGCTTGCTTGCTTGATCCTCATCCGTGGCGATTACCCACTACGGGGGATTGGCCAAGAAGCCGGCGGTTAAAGGTTAAACGGAAGGGGGAGACGGAGAAAAAAAAAACAAAAAAACTAGACGGAAAACTAAATCAGGGTGAAGTATAGTGTTTATGATAATTTGGGAAGAGATTTACAGGGCATAGACAGAATTAAAATCATTGTAATTGTATAAAAAAACAGCACAAAAATTTTGGTGGTATTAGAATAATTTCTAAACACCAATTAGCGATTTAATGAGTTATCCAATTATTTATTTCGAGAATTAACTGGGTAGTCTTTTTGTGTCACAGATATAGTCACAGAGGGCCACGCAGATGTTCCTGTGGCTAAAGCCCAATGAAGAAGCCCCGAAGGAGAGGATATTTTCAGTAGTTATTGAAATACCCAATTTACGGAATGAAAATTCGAATTTCTTCCTCTCATTCCTAAAGCGATGACAAAATAATAGAAAGTGGTCAATGTTTTCGGGTTCCTGGCAGGTAGGACACAGAGGGGACGGTGCCAGACCGGACCTGTGTAGGTAAAAATTTAATGGTGGGATTCGGCAGCGTAATTTTGTTACGGAGATCTCTAATTTACGTGTGGGGCACCATTTATTGTTCCACGAAAAGGACAAATGATTAAATTCCGACATTTGGATTTTCAGTTTTGTAGAATCTTGTAATAGGGAAAATTTTCTAAACCTAGCCGCAGTGACATAAGCCGAACTAGGCATGACAGACATAACTGGTCCATCAAGAGATATCCGCGCAAGTGTGTCAGCCATTTCATTTAAGAATATACCACGATGGCCTGGAACCCTTACCAATCGTACCAGACTTAAGTTAAGAGGGGTTAACAATTTAAATGTATTGGTTACAGTAGTGTCTGCAGATGAAGTGAGCGATGTACATACGGACAGTGAATCAGTCACTACAACCACTGTTGAGTAATTTGAAGGAAGTTTCCGCAGAGCTAAGATAATCGCTGCTAGTTCAGCCAAAAATATGGGTGTGAAATCCGGAAGGCGTACTGCATAAGACCAGGATAGTGATTCGGAGAAAATACCCACACCCGCTTTCTCTTCATTCATTGACGCGTCAGTCGCGATCACGTGATCTATTCCTAGTTGCGTTAAATGATCTTGTAACATGCCGTTTAAGTATGTAGTGGGCAGGAGTTTGGCATTCGATGGAAATATATCGTCAAATTCAATCATTATATTAGGTAAGGGTTTGTCTGAGCAAGCGATCTCACGTATATTAACATTTAATGGATCGAGCTCAGCTTGTACAAACAAAACTTGAGGTCGAAGTAGGCGGGACCAATGCTCTTCGAAAAATGCCCTCATTTCCCTAATAAATACAAATTGTGATCTTCTCAAAGAAGATGCATAAATGTTTAAATATGTTTTTACCGTTAGAATGCGGAATCTGCAGGGAAGTGTAGGCAGTCGTGCTTCTTGATATAAAACATTGTTGGCTACAAATTTTGGCAAACCGAGACAATTCCGAATTGCCTCCCGCTCTGGAAGAACCAGGGGGTTAATTTTGTACGCTGGCCCACCAGAGAATAGCACGCATCCAAATTCCAATATCGGACGAACATACATACGATAAATCATCATTAAAGTGTCTCTGCGTAGCCCAGAGCGATGTCGGCCAAGTTTGCTTATCATGCCAACCGCGCCTGTCGCCCTAGATTTAACATGATCGATGTGATTTCGCCAGCTCAGGTTTGTGTCGGATATTACACCGAGATATTTGATAAAGTCAACTTGCGGAATAATTTCCTGATGATATTGGAGAGAGATATTAATTGGTACATTCAATGGAAACGCAATCAAAGCGCTTTTGTTAACATTGAGCGACATTCGAATATTCGCAAACCAGGCTTCAAGTGTTCCCAAGTATGACTGTAGTGTACTCTGTAATGAGTGAATATCACTCGCAGACGCAAAGAATGCTATGTCATCTGCATAGACATATACTTGTACACCACCGCACAATGGGATTGAACTTAGTAAAATGTTAAACAAAATAGGAGAAAGGACAGATCCCTGGGGAACTCCTCTTGTTTGACTATATTTTTGTGTCACCAAGCCACGCTGAGAACAATAAAATTTTCTATCCTTTAAAAATTCATGTATCCAATTGATAATATATCCAGGGAAATCCATGCTATTTAAAACGTTTAGGAGTATGACATGTTCTACACTATCGTAGGCTTTAGCTAAATCAAGGGTCACTAAAGCTGCATACTGCCGCCTGTGCCGTGCAAGCTTAATGCGTTCCTCTAAATCGACATGGGCGCACCATATCGAACATCCGGGTCTAAAGCCAATCTGACATGGGCTCAATAATGTATTATCCGTTAAAAATTTCATAATACGAATGAGTAATACCCTTTCTATGAATTTCACGACATTTGAGGTTAATGCGATTGGTCTGATATTATCTGGGTCCAATCCTGCTCCTTGGTTTTTGAGCAGGGGGATTATATTTGCGAGTTTCCAGTCAGGAGGAATCCATGCGTTCATGAGGGAGTAGTTAACGATATTGGAGAGGTCTCGTGGGGAGAGGTCAAACAATATTTTTAACATGCCTGATGTAATGCGATCTGGACCTGGAGCTGTGCCAGGGAGCAGCCGAATAACGTGCTGAAGTTCTTCCATTGATACCTCTATAAAGTCATCCCCTGATAGAACCCCTACGACGTTTACTTGCAGCTGAGTTGTAAAACGCTCTTCTAAGGCTTTTGCGATCTTATTTAATGATTCTAATAATTCTTCTGGTGGCAAAACCACTGAATCAATATTTATGGGCACTGGAAAGGCCTTACGAGAGCGAAAAAACCTAAATAATGCTTTTTTATTATCACTTTTCGATAAAAAGTTGTACCGTTTCTCATCATACTTATCTTTCGCTAAGGAAACTGTTCTTTTAAACGTAGCAGCAGCATATTTATAATTACCCCAATTAGTAGGGCACTGATTGGAAATAAGTTTCTTCCATGCAGCTTTTCTGCGTCGATAATCTCGTGCGCAATCACTATTCCACCATGGACAATCAATGCGCTCTTTTGTTGATGATACTACAAATTCTGATTTTTTAATAGTACCCTTCAAAATTGCACTAAGACTCATCGCTTTAATATCTGTTTCCATATCTGTTCTAGAAGCCAAGGTTGACTGTAAATTGTTTTTAAATTTTGAATAGTCCACGAAAGTATGCGTATGTGTATTTAAAGAAATGAGGGGGTTGTTAATTTCAATGACAATCGGGCGGTGGTCACTACTAGTGGCGGCATCCACCACAGTCCAAGAAGAAATGGAAATGCCTGAGCTAGCAAATGTCAAATCTGGGACAGATCGTGACTGCGAACGCACGAAAGTGGCAACTTTAGCATTTAAACATGTGATATTTTTAACATTAGCCCAATCCCATAAACGTTTTCCAGATGAATCTGTGCGGAAGCCCCATGACACATGATGTGAGTTGAAGTCACCCGCAAGCAATATGTTCTTTTTGCAGTATGTTACTGCGACATCAAGTGGGCGTACGTTTTGCACTCCAGCGGGAAAGTAGGAGTTAATTATAGAGAGCGAGGCGCAACCCGGAATAGTTATTTCAAATATTAAGATTTCACATTCGGAAGATAGGGTATGATGCGAAATTTTTGCTCTATGACAGAATTTAGACGAAATGAAAAAAGCTAATCCGCCACCTCGGGAAGGCCTATCCAATCTAAAACACTTGTAATTGTTTAAATGAAAGTCTTGGTCAGCGGACAAACAAGTTTCTTGTAATAGTATAACGTGTGGTGATTGTTGGGAGATTAAATATAATAAATCTGTAGTTGCAGAAAGTATAGATCGGCAGTTCCACTGCAGTATCCTTAGGCACCCTATGTTGACGGTATACAAGCAGCCGCAACCGCTTGGTCCAGGATACTGTCTTTTAGAAAGTCAGTCCTCGTAAGTGATTCTTTCACACACTTTTTTGTTTTGGAGTTAGGAGAACGAGGGATTTTGTTGTTAGGCGATCTTGTGCGTTTAAGAACTCAGTGTCCATATCTACATCTCGATTGCCTAGAGAGTCTGAATCGGAATGGCATTCATGATCAACCTGAGCGGAAGTCGAAGGGCGTACTGAATCGTGACTGTTAGAAGGAAGAGGTGTCTGATATTTAGGTGATGTTGCAAGTAGGGCGGCCGTATTTTGTGCACTGTTTGTTAGTGTCTGAGATATACCAGCCAATTGCGTTGATATTACTGAAGCCAAAGATTCAGAGATATTTAGTAGAATTTTTTCTAATGCCTTTTCCATCGCTTTTTCTATTGCTGCTGTAATTGCCTGGGGCAGTGACTGATTCATGCCGAATGACTGACTGGCTGTTACACCGGCATAACCCTGGGGCCTGCTCTGAATTTCTTCAAGAGCTTCTCGACGAGAGCACCGTCTCCTCTCAATTATTTCAATCACCTTGATTTCTTTGGATCTGGCAGGGCAGTTGGAGTAGTCTGCAGCATGATTCGCATTGCATAAACAACATGACTGCTCCTGAGACGTGCAATCGTTGGCATCATGTTCTTCTCCGCATAATCGGCATCGAGCAATTGAACGACAGGCATTAGCGCTGTGTCCGTACCGGCAGCACTTGAGACATTGTAGTGGTCGTGGAGCTAAGGGTTAAACCCTGTAGATTAACGGCCATGCCTTTATCTCTGATGGGCGAGCCGTCCCTGAAAATGTCGCTATGATTGTTTCTGTAGGGACCCTCTTATTATCTACAAGTCTGGTACAGCGGTACACGGAAACTACACCTGCTGCAGAAAATATCTCTAGGATTTCTTGTGGAGTTAAGCTTATGTCCACACCGCGGACTAGGCCTTTGCAGCAAGCTAGATGAGGAGGGATGAAAGATCTCACCGGCTGCGTGGCAAAGTTAGTGCACTTGAGTAGATCCTGTACACAGGTCTCGTCTGGTGAACAGCAAAGGATTCCCCCACGTCCAAACTGTCTGACCTCGATGATCTTCTGAAAGTGGGATGAGATAGCTCGAAGTTCTGATTGAATAACCTTGGGGTTCTTCATACAGATAATTCCTCCATTGTTAGGTACCAAAGCCACAGGAACGCTACTGGCTCCACTGCGAAGAAACCATTCCACCGGTAGATCCTGAGGGGGAATAGAAGCAGACCAGAGGGTAGCCCTCTGGCCTGGAGATGAGACAGACATCGCCTTATCAATAACCACCACTGTCTCTCAAGGGGATTAGAACAAAAGAAAAAAAAGAGGTAAGAAAAGTAACCGCCGGCTACTTGTCAGCAAACCCGGATGAGGACCGGATCAGGGCACACCAAGGCAGCGTCCTTCGAACTGGCAGCGTCCTTGATCCGGCGTGACCACTCAGCTTCGGGGCGCAGCTGGTCAGTCTGCATACTCTTTGCATCGTTACCTGCCAACGTTCTCTTCGTCTTCTTTTATGTTCCCTTTGGTCACAGTGAGGTTAATTTTACATTAAGCGAAAGACATCTAGTAAAAGGTTGGAAACTGCCTGCCTGGAAGGTGCACAACGGCTGCCTACCTCAAAGGCGACGCGGCAGGAAGGGCACAGCAAAAGCATACAGATGTATCAGAAACTACCGAATGAGAACACACGCCATTATATCCGCTAAAATTGCTGGTTATGCAATGCAAAAGCCTTCCGCAGTACGTCAGCAGGAAAAACAGCGCTGCAATCAGAAAAGCCTCGATAAACGGCGAAAACTTCTTGTACTTAAGTCTCTAAACATTGGTAAAAATTCTGCTAAACACTGATACACTGTCCCTAGAGCTATACGACTTCAATGCTTAGGGTACTTAGACACACACGCCAAATTAGTATCATCGTCCATAGACCACTCTTGATGCCTTTGGAAAGCTTGGAAGAGCGCTCTGCACTCTTTTTGCTCCGGCCGAATTCATGTGCGTTTACGAATACAAGTCGAAAAGTCTGCATACAGTTTTACAGCATAGCCTAAATTTCGATAGTTGTGAAAGAGCGTTGCACATGCAGTCGGCATTAAATTAAATTATGGGGTTTTACCTGCCAAACCCACGATCTCATTATGAGGCACGCCGTAGTGGGGGACTCCAGAAATTTGCACCTCCTGGGGTTATTTAACGTGCACTTAAATAAGTACATGGGTGTTTTCGCATTTCGCCCCCATGGAAATGCGGCCGCCGTGGCCGGGATTCCATCCCGCGTCCTTGTGCTCAGCAGCCCAACACCATAGCCACTGAGCAACCACGGCGGGTGCAGTCAGCATTGCAAGAATGGCGTGGAAATGTAGTTTCGTACAGTTGGCGCTAGCGTCTACAGGAGCTGCAAGCAGGGGCAGTTAAGCCAGCACGAGTATATGAATTTGCCCAACTTCCGGTTTCCTTCTGGCTTTAAACGACCTTGTCACATAGCAAATGGATCATTTTCAAGAAAGTACTGCGTTATACGTAATTAAGTAAGCGTTATTAAAATTGTCCGACGGCAGAGTTCAAACGCGGGACCTCTAGCACAGAAGTCTGATACGGAAACAATTACGTGACGGACGCATGGACAAGCGGAACCGCAGCAATTAGCAGCGGTCGTGTGTCTTCGCAACGTCTTATTGCCTTCTGCATTCGAAAAATTTATCGATTGCTTTGAAATTTTGGCCAGTAAAGGCAGATAAAGCGCACAAACTAACGCGGTGTTTCGGGCGCGTTGGTATCATATGACGAAGCTTGCAGTGCATGATAACACGAGGACACAGAAAGACGTGGTACCACGTCTTTCGTGTGCTATAAGCTTCATCGTATGAACTAAGCCACAAGAACGTCTAAAGCTACAAGCACCCCCCCCCCCCCCCCCATGGAGGCACCTGGATCAGGCCCTGGTTCACGAGAAAGGTGGGATACTGCGCTGCGATACGTCCACGGGTCAAAAACGTATACGCACCGAACGTGTTTGTTGGCAGGCTAAACGTTTAGTTATATTTACTAGTACTGACATGAGTGGCACCAAATGTGTATATGCTGCATGCACAAGGAATACTCTCATTGGTTAATTGGAATTCATGGTAAGTAAGGTCAAGATTTAGATATACGTTCAGAATTATTGACTACCTCATGGTCAACAGAATGAGGATTAAATATTTGCGTCGCTAGTATTGGTACGTGTTTGAGTTCTCGCGTGCGGCAGCGATAATAAACGTGGATACTGGAGAGAACAATGAGACAGCAATAGACACTAACGCCTGGAACTCGTGTTGGACATTGAGCAGCGCTCCCCGCGCACCGCTAACGCTCCCGGAGATAGAGCGGCGAGTAGAAGCGGCACCGGAAGGTCCAGCAAGGTTCAATGGTTGCTCTGATCCTTGTCGGTGTTTTATTCAACTTTGTCAAATTTTGGCACCGATGTTCGTGCCGATCGCTCAAACGGTGATGTTTCCATCACTGGGGTACCGGGGATCGAGTTGTGTCGCAGGCAGCCGGCGCATTGCTCCCGGGATTCCAGCGGAATAAAGCTCGCCGAAAATCAGAAGCGAAGAGCTCATGAAGTGGACCCACACCCCCGACGTCACTTACATCTTCCTCCGCAGGGCGGTCTAGGTCTACGTAGGCCTTCCTTCGAAGGCGAATTCCTCGACGCGCATTTATGCGACCCGCGCGCCCTGCCCTGTCACCACTCGTAAACGCGGCTTGCTTTCTTCCAGATGAGGTCCCCGGCTTTGGAGGTCGCCGCTCTTCGACCGAGTCGTGTTCCTCGGGAGCTCTGCTGTCGCTGAGCTGTGCGCGGAGATCGCCCTGGGACCACCACGATCGTCGGCGCCGCGGCTTCCGTCGTCGGCGGCGATTGAGATTATTTAATTTGTTTCGCAGGTCCGGATGTCCTGGGCGATCATGGCCAGCTTCCCTCGCCTGGCGCTCGGGTGAGGTCGAGGCATCGCCGGTGCCGTCGTGTGCCTCGAGCTGAAACGTGGGGACGGCCTGTGGCGGTGCATCAAGCTTGGGCGCCGCACGTGCTGTAGGTGGCAAATCTGGGCGCGGCGCTTCGGGTTTCGCTGAAGACGTCAGCGACCTAACTTCGCCAAGGAAGTCGTCATCATCGCTTCCGATCTCAATATCGAGAACGTCTCCCGACTTGTTCGAGCTGCGTGCGAATGAAAAATAAAAATTATCAGAACACGCTGCTAACGTGTTTCTTTCGCCAACTAGAGTGGCCAGAGTTGTATGGTGCGAACTAGTGACGCCAATGACATCGCCAAAAGACGCCTAAGTGCCTCAAGTACGCTTGAAGTACGACATTACTGTTAACAGAGTAGTTATACTAATGGCCAGAGGACAGGCAATACTTTGAAAGGACCAGAATGGGAACCGAGAAGCGATCTGAGAGCATGCATGTTCTATACCAAAGACATTTCTTAGACATGCTTCTGTATCTCTGAATTGTAACCGTAATTCATGCGTACTAAATAAACATAGACATATAAAAAATTACTTCCCGAAAACTTCTGACGCCTATTGAGCTCGTGCACGAATTAAAGGACTACCGTCAGATTGAAATGTCGCCCATTGTAAACTTTATCGGAGCTCTAGAACTCATGCGTTGGCACCGCCTTATAAGAGCACCCTGTGGCTATTTTCAGGTGAAACTTCATCAATATAGCACGCAGCTCTTGGTAGAAGGCACTGGAGTAGAGGTATCTTTGCAGTGAAACTTGATATTGAAACCTCCGAGAGCCGTTAATGAATTACAGTTACTCATTTGGTAGAGCAGCGGCACTTGTCCAGCATTCGGTGGACCTGAGAGCAAATTCTGATTTGAGGCCAATTTATGAATACTGGAGTGCCATGAGCTTTTAAAATATGCCTGATATTTACTATTATAGAGTTAAGAGGCTGGAAATGTACCGGCGCTTAATATATGGGCAGCCTTACCCAAGAGCCCACTGAGCCGGTGAAAAGGCCAATATCTTCATTTGAGCATCGACTGATTCATGCAACAATAGGCGTCGCTCCTTATATCGTGCTTTATATCAGGTCAGGGGTGCTTGCATGCACCCTACTCCGATATTGACATTAGAAAAGATAGTTATATTATCTATGATACCCCTTATAACGATCTTCATATGAAAAAAAAAACGAAATCATGCAGCGTATATCATTCGTGTATTTTAGGTCACTCTAATCCATGCCATTTTGTTAGGTTGAAAGCATTGTACGTTTCTACAGGCCTCGTTTGAGCAAACTAATCACGGCGCGCAAGCACCCTTTCATCTGCTTTTTGTTCATATTTCACAGGATTTCCCGCATGATACACACACACACACACACACACACACACACACACACACACACACACACACACACACACACACACACACACACACACACACACACACACAGACACGCGCGCGCGCGCACGTACGCACGCACAAACACACATGAATACATACACACACACACAAACACATGCGTACATATACTCTTATTACAGTCCCGTATAACGTACTGCACATAAATGGTATATTCTCGTTCCAGCGCAAAGTACTGCATACAAACGGACTTTCCGGCGATATTACGTGTGAGAATATCCGTGGCAGGTGGCTAGGCCCGCTACATGCGGCCGTGAGCGGGCGCAACGTTTATATGCTGCCCTGCAAATTTGGAGCCTAAAAAGCGCGCCGAAGCTTTGAGAGAGCGTTACAAAGCAAACGATGCAAGGAGCGGTGAGAGAGATGCTGGGAGGGAGAAAGAAAAGTGAAAGCCAAAAGCATAGAACGCAGAGAAAGATTTCGCCTCCTTGCGTTGCTTTGATGGTGGAGGAGGAGGAAAGACTGTGCCGGCCGGGAAGAGTGTTACAGCGGGGGCGTGGCACGGCTCACAATAGCGGTCCCGTGGCTTCCGCTTCTTTAAAAAGTCGGCGAAATGTTAAATTTACTGTGGTATGTAATGCTAAACAACATTTTATAGAGCAAGAAATACTGTGCTCGAGGCGCATTGCTGAAATTAACACGTGTTGTCATGGCAATCGTGGAGACGCCGCGACGCAGCTAGGGTGGCGCTGCAGCCTTGCCGAGCGCAACTTATAGGTGCCCTAGGGACAGAATCGTTTGGGGACTTTTGAGAAGATGCGTTGAATGTCTGGCATGGTCCGCAGCTTCGTCGAGCGGTGGGAGAGTGAGCTGAGAGAGAGTAAAAGCAGAGTATAAAAAATGTCAGTTTCGCCCTAAGGGCGAAGCAATGAATGCGATAGCAACATAGCAATGTCATACGAAGTAAGGTCAGCGGCTTTGGTAGCAATATGAATTGTAGTAAACATGAGCTGATTAAGTAAGCAGGTGTGCTGCGGCGTAAGTAGACCGACATGAAGAGAGACTCGACGACCACGAGAAGGCGCGTGTGAAACGGTGCTGCTGATGAGAAGCGCTTCCCGTGGGCAGCGCGTGCGAAGGGACACACCTGTAGCGCTGCACTGCCGATCAGGGCAGCATTGCATGTGTAGCGTGCGTTGGAAAATGTGGCCCGACTATTACTAACTGAATGAACAAGCGTGGTGTGAGCGCTCACAAACAAACACGAATAGATCACACTGAATGACTGCAGACAACGACTGTCAAAACGCTGGCAGCAAGCATACGCCGCAGCGGGCGAAGGTACGTGCGGTCTATCGCTTCAACGGAAACTGAGCGGCGAATGCACGGCGCGTAAAGGTCAGAGCCGTGTGGAGATAAGAGACGGTGCGGACGAGCGACGAGCGCGGTTGTTGGCACAGTAGAAGTTCGCCCCCCCCCCGCTCCCTCCGGCGCTGGCTTCCTGCTTCCTTGCTTGCGCGTGGGAGATTGAGTGCGTTCGCTCTCCGTCATAGTGCGCGTCCCCGCACGCTTCCGCTCGGGCATACGGCGCGCGGCGAAGATTTTATCTATAGGGAACCTGACGGCGACGGCGACGACGACGGCGACGCCGACGGCAGAAATCCGGTTTAAGTGTTCATATAATTGCTATCGCAAGAAAATAGAATTGCGCAGTATAGCGGATACGAGCGGGAGAGGAGGAGTGAGGCAGGTGGTAGTGGGATGCGTAAAACTGCTGCAGACGCCGACCGCGTTTCCGCGCGTTCGCCCCGTACGCGCCCGGTGTCCGTGACTGCTGCCGATGCCTCTGGCCGCGGCTCAGCAGGTTTCGACCAGAGAAATGGACACTCGTCGCTTACGAAAGACTGAAGCGAGAGCTACGGAAGCTGATACCAAGCGTCGCAGAATAGAACATCCCGAGTTTAGATTAAGTGAAGAGGAGAGTTCGCGTAGGCGAAGAAATAAAGATCCGGAGGCTCATGAACGTTGCCGGTTGAATTCATCGCGATACTACGCACACCATCGCGCAGAAATCCTGAGTGCCAGGAAACAGAGAAGACTGGAAGATCCTGGGTTGCGTGTGGTCAGGAACTTTCGCAACATGCAACGACTTTGGACTAACGGTGCTAATGGGCGCTCGCTTCGCCGGTCCTTTTTCTCGCAGTGAAAAAAAAAATACGGAGTGCTCTGCTATATCGCAAACACCAGAGACTAGCGGAGATGGGGGAAGCCCAGCAAAAGGTAGACTAAGTGTGTGGTTTGCCACTACTTTACAAGGGTTTCTCCAGCTCCACTGGTCCCTGGTGTTTGTGATAGCAGAGCCACGCATAATTTTTTTCAAAGTAGCGGAAGTCGCGGGACCAGTTATGGCGATCCGTGCCCATGGTGTACGTGCCCACGACCTACTGTATAGTATTTGAGCAGGTTATGTATGTGCCATAGCAGGTGTAGCACTCTAAGCTTGATTTCTTCCGTTTTTTCTTATCTCATTCGTGGACTTAGCAATATGAATTCATTGCATTTCGTAGTTTAAGTTTGCCGAACGAAGGTTTTATTTTGAACAATTATTGGGTCTTTTACGCACTTTCCTCTGTGTAGTGTGTTGATTTGCGTAGGTATCAGATTTCCTGTCGATGTGTCGAGTTCACTGAAAGTTAAAGCCCGATTTTGCTCTAAGCTTGCTTGACGCGAAAATATTGATGTAACTCCGACGACAGAGCAGATCCGAATGTTTGGTTTGCGCTTGAAGCAGCATTTGCTGCAATATCTCTTGGAGATGAGCATTACACTCGTTACTTGTAGAAGGAGCGAAATTCCGTGCCAATGGCAACATTTCAACAGTGCGATATGGCACGTGGAGCATAGCAGTTTCAAGTTTTATTGCAGAGTGAAACATCTAAGGTCTTCAGTACTTGCGTCATTTCATAATGTTGTCAGAAAGCAACGCTGCATATCTAAAAGCTATGAAAGAACCAGAAGAACATATCAACAGGTTGGACATCTTGCTTTTGTGTAGTGATTGCCATGTAGTATTGATTTTCGGCTATGAGGTACCTACTAGCCCCAAAACAGGCCTTAATAAGATCTTTCTTATGAGCTTATAATTGTGGCATTATCGAATTCCTACAGTTTCGTTTTAACCGCCGTAGTTGCTCAGTGGCCATGGTGTTGGGCTGCTGAGCACGAGGTCGCAGGATCGAATCCCGGCCACGGCGGCCGCATTTCGATAGGGGAGAAATGCGAAAACACCCGTGTACTTAGATTTAGGTGCACGTTAAAGAACTCCAGGTGGTCCAAAATTTTCGCAGTCCCCCACTACGGAGTGCCTCATAATCAAATCGTGGTTTTGGCACGTAAAACCCCATTTTCATTCACAGTTTCGTTTTATTCTCACCTATGTATTTTTTTATACAGAAATAAAGCGGGAGAGGTCGACACTGATAACGCCACCACAGGAAGCAGAACCTCCGGCTTTCCAGTGCAGCTATAGAGTGGACCACAGCACCGGTAAGCGAAAATCAGGCCCACAATGACCGTTAATTGCACTGAACAAAGATCATAAAAGGGTGGAAGTGTTACGCTATTTGCGCCACGCTGCGCCAATCTGCTTTTCCTTCGCCTCCCTGCTCCAAAACGCATTATTGCGCGAAAACTACTCCCAAAGCAGTGCCTAATGAAACACTCCGGCGTGTGTTTCACTCGTCCTATAATGTGTATTTATGCGGGAGTTTTAGGAGAAACATGATGCTAAAGGGTTACAGCGGTATACCTGAGACCTCGAAGAGCAGGCAGCACATTTAAAACGGCAGCCGCCTACGAATTAGCCGCAGGTCCAGTCAACGGAAAGGAACACTCACGACTTACCTCCTACGTTGGCTCATTGAAATCGACCTGAGGCTTGTTCCGTGAAAAGGAGTCCGCGTGTTGTTCTGGTTGCCTGTCACGTCTGTGGATCCACTTGATGATGATGATGATGCACCTCCGTTATGACTCGCACCCACTAAGGGGGATAGGCCAAGAATCGGGCGGCAGTGGGAATGCTAAAGAAAATTCATATTCTTCGCTGTTCGACGTGGCTTAAGCTTCTCCTTTTTCTGCTCTCTCCTTCCAAAATAATTGGCGGCGGCGTGCGGTCGGCATTTATTATTCACTTATCATGGTTCAATATAAATAACATAAAGAGCCAGGGACAGGTCATCAACTTACACTGGAAAGACGCTATGCCCGCACGCTTAAAAACGCAACGACATAATCGACAGCAAATAGAGACAGAGGTAGAACAAAGACGACGACAGAGAGAAAATGGAAGGCGGCAAATTCAAGCAAACAATTGTGACCAATCCCCCCTGTGGGTACGAGCCACGTTTTGAGGCAACAATAGCGACAATTATGCGCACAGATGGAAGTGTCCTTTCGTTTCCGACAAGAAGTCTGTTACTTTGTGCATCACTACATCTTTGCAACAGCGACGCTCATGTGTTAAACACCTCATTCCACATTATAAACACGCATTTTATGCGTTTTTTCATACGGCCTAATCAAAGATCAACATGATCACGTTTCAATTATTTATGTTCAATTTTTAGAAATACCGGTAATAGTTACCATTAAGTTATCGCGAAGCCATTTCAAATTGTTTCCGACGTAAGCCTTGGCCTACATGACCAGGAATTTGAGACATCGCCGAACAGCGCCTCTAGCGGCCGCCTCTGAAAACATGCGCGTTTTCTATCGGAGAGCGTCATTTTTCCCTAATAACTAATCATAGAAACCATCTTTCAATATATTTCCGTGGAAATAGGCTCTAGGCGCTTAGCCCGACCTCTCATGCCAGCGGTACCATTACTTACGGCAGAAAACCCGTTCCAAATTGCGGGCGAAATATGAAGTATGGGAGTCTATGGAAATGCCCAAATTTTGGAGGCTTTTTTGGCCAGTAAAAACAATTTGCGATGAGCCTATTCCATTGATCGACGTATTCCCGGGGATTTATCAACTTCACTGACTCATCTTTCAGCTAGTTGCAGTAGCATCTCTTGAAATGGCAAAAAAGTCGTTCCAAAATGGCAGTTTTCATAAAAAGCTCGCGAAATTTATTCTGGAACATATATAAACCTAGTTCTTGCCTGCAGAATCGCGTCGAAGCAATAGCGGAGTGTTCTAAGTGACCGCAGATCATTATCACTGATACCATGATCGTGAGTTCGCCGGTTCGAAGCCAGCTGCGCACCTGCTTTTTTCACTCTGTCACTGCTTAGTTTGGCGGTTTTCCACCAAATGGCGTATTGCGAAATGCAGGTTCTTTAGTTACGGTTTTTGTTTTGTTTCTTTCTACTGTACCAACGTCTTCCTAAAAAATTAGCTCGCTGGTTACGTGAACATGCGAACGTGCTTCCAAACTTCTTTTGCACTTAAGGTGCAATGTATTTTAGACAATACACCCAGGTTACGTGTTTTGAATGTTCATTTATTTCTTAAGGCGAATAGTTAAGAAGACATTACTTAGAAATATTTTTGCCTCTTCAGCTGTGTCATGGGAAAGGCGTGTTGGTGCGACTTTTGTGCAGCTTCAACCTTAATACCACAAAAATAAATAGCGTCCAGTGTGTGCAATTAGAATGCACAGAAGTAGAAAAGTTGTCTGCAGCCCCAGACGTAGTATTCTTACAAGGGAATGCAGTTGAAGCTATGTGACAGTATATTTGCATTATAATAAAGCAGAATTTTTGTGTACTTGATCTTCGGTGCAAATAAAGGCTGTCCGTATTATGCCACAAGCTTGTTTGCTTAGTACAAACCGGTACCTCGAAACATAAGCATTCTATCCTTAATATGCAGCGCACGTCTCTTATCATTTGAATCATTCCCATATACCTTCCCGAAATTCCAGAAATACTAAAGCTCTTCGTATCCTTTGACCACGACTTACGCAGAGGAGTATTGGAAATTATGCGAAAAGACACCGGGACGTGTTAATGTAGCCTGTCGTGTAAAAATAGAGAACGATTCCAATCACACACCAAACCCTCTGTGAGTTAAGTTCACAAAGTTGTGCAAGAAGACATTGTTTTCGGCTACAATCACCAGAGTTGCTATAGCATTATGCTGTTCTGTTCTTGACTAACCCTATTGCTGAATAAGGTCGCAGCACCATGATATAATTACTGGTGAAATTCTTGAGTAATTCTGTGAGAACATTCTCCTGCCCTAAATTTAACGTATTTGAACAATTGACGAAACATGAGAAAGGACCGTGAGGGTTTGCATAAATGTTCCCTTATTAGAATACTTGATGACCCATATCAGTGCGGTGGTTTTGTCATAATCATGCCAGCGTCCACTGACACCATTTATAACTTTGTCTATACTGCCCGTAAATAAAATACAAAAGCGTTGTTCCTTGTGCGTGAGTAGCACAATGGTAGCAGAACCTTTCATAGGGTCCCACTAAGCCTATTTGTCGCTCACCCGCTGAAAAACTACATCGCTCTCATCTGGACTCCAGCCCATCAAGGACTACCAGGCAACGAAATGGCTCAGGCCGCTGCTCAAAGATTCACGGACCGAGTGGACGGAAATGTGGGCCTTACTCTAGAACCCAATGGCTCCCAACTACGCACCAATAAAGACACACTCATCACATTCCATGTAATTTGCAAACATTAAAAACAGCAACGCCTAGCGTATTCACCTCTCTCTGTGTCGAGCACGCGCCAGAGAGAAATATTGTGGCGCCAACTACAAATTCCCGCTTTTCTCACCCCACGCACTTTGCACTTATTCTTTCTCGTCCCATACCCGACACTAAATTGTCGCTTCTGTCCTGCCCAGACAGCAGATCTATCCCATATCATGTGGAAATGCCCCATCAACTATCCCCCCCTGCACCCTCAAACAATTCATTAGTAGCGAGGAGCTGTGGTAGATTACCTTGCGCCACTCCGATCCCACCATACAGGACCGAGCGCTGAGGTAGGCTGAGGAGGTAGCGGAGGCCCACCACGACTGGTAGTCGGAGGCCCACCACGACTGCTGATACTGGAGCACACATACCTCCCTATCTCCCCCGGCCCCTCCACTTTCTTAAAAAAGGGAAATAAAAGTTTATTCATTCATTCGCTCTTTCCGGTTATCAAATATACGCTCAGGTACTCTGCAGACGTCTCTTTTCGGACAACTCCTATTTAATATTCACATTAGTGACATTGTAGACCTGGCGGAATCACCTGCGTCGTAAAAATTATTCGCTGATTGCATCCTTTTTACACCTGTCAATGGTGGCAGTGATCAAATCGCTCTGTATAACACTTTGAATAAACATGCTGGTTGGTACGATAAATGGGAAAGGGTAATTAACTACACAAAAGCTGCGCATAACTGCATTACCAACAAGAATAATAAACTTCGTTTTGCCTACCAAATATATAACAGTATTTTGCGGGATCAAATTCCGGCCACGGCGGCCGCAATTCGATGGGGGGTGGAATGCTAAAACGCCCGTGTTCTTAGATTCAGGTGCATGTCAACAAACACCAGGTGGTCCAAATTTCCGGAGTCCCCTACTACGGCGTGCTTCATAATCAGATCGCGGTTTCGGCACGTAGAACTCCATAATTTAGTTTTTAAATAACAGGGATGGAAATATCTAGTTTTCACTATTAACATCCAATCCTAACTCGACGACCCATATAAACGACATATGCTATACAGCCCGAAAAAATAGGCATTTTAAACGTAAGTTAGGCGAATCATTTCCTTCACTAAGATTGATGAGCTGTAAGATATTTATTAGACTATCTCTGGTATACGGCAGTGCAGTTTGGGACCCTTTTACCCTGAGAAATGCAGGAAACTTCGTTCTTCTTCCTGGAGTTTTACGTGCCAAAACCAGTTCTGATTATGAGACGCCGTATTGGAGGGCGCCGGATTAATTTTGACCACCTGGGATTTTTTAACGTGCACTGCAAGCACACAGGCCTTTTGCATTTTGCCTCCATCGAAAATGTGGCCGGGCCGCCGCAGCCGGGATTCGATCCCGCGATCGCGTACTCAGCTGCGCAACGCCTTTGCTGACTGAGCCACAGCGGCAGGTTGCAGGAAACCTTGAAAAAATGCAAGGGTTAGCAGTCCATCACGTCTACTCGTACAAGCAGTTAAAACGATTTGATTCACCCTTGGTCATGCAACAGTTGGTTGAACTAGAACCACTTGCTCAAAGAAGGTAAATTACACGTATTAACTTGTTAGCTTCTCTCTACTTTGGGAACCTTGGAATAAAACCGTACAATTACTTTGTCAGGCTTGCATCAGAGGACAGTTTTATAAATGTAACGATTGAAGAGCTTTCGCCCATTGTGAGACATCTACCTGCCTCAGCTCCAGGTCCAGATGATATAACAACGACCATGCTATAAATATTTGACGTGTCTCCACAGGACCTATTTAATATCATCAACTACTCCCTAAACAACATTTCGATTCCTCCAGATTAGAGGCTTGCTAAGATTCTCCCCTACATAAGAAACGAGAAGCGGGATTGCATATAGACAACATATGCATTGCATTAAACTAGCCCTGAACACCTCTTTATCGAAGTGGAGATAGACATTTGAAGTCAAAATAGGCTATTTCAGAATCACTTTGCCGCAAAAAGTACCTCAATGCGTTCAGCAGAAGCGGAGTTATCGGCAGTCAAACACGGCCTCCATTGTGCTCCCCTTCCTCCTCCAATGCCTCGCACTGCGAAGGCTACGGCAGAGACGTCACCGTGACGTCCCTGAGGGCACCCTGACGCGCAGTTCGAACTGCCGATTTGGTGCCTACGCCGCGCTAAACGTAAGCCAAACGCGGCTGTCCTCAGAGAGCCGCAGTGCGCTTAGCCAGTGGACTCTTGGCGGGACCTCGCGGCAGCCGCGGTGTGGCCGACCGCAGCAACCAATAGCAGCCGCGTATTGGAGTGTGCTTTAGTGCGAAATAAAGCACACAGAAAAGAGCGAGGATCATGGGGTTTTTGAAACGAGAACGGTTGAGAAAAAAATTTGTTGCAGTTTCACCTGAAAGGCGAAGCATCAATTGCGATAGAAAATTTGTCGATAGAACTTGTTGTCGACGCCGTCGGCGTTTTACCCGGGTTCGCACCGAATGCGCGCGGCGTTAGTGGCTGTTACCGGTGCCTCTAGGGGCGGCTCGGAGGTTTTCGACGAGATCAGACTGCGACACTCGTCGAGCAGCGTCGGAAATCTTACCCACCTTCTCGCCTCGCAACGTTTTTATATAAATACGGTTTTGGTGTGGCATCTAAATGTCGCCTCCCTTCCTTCCCCCCACAGCCTTTCGCTCGACGGAAAAAGTCGCGTTTGCTGCCTATATTTGATGATTGTAAAGGAGGAAAGAGACGCTTAATTCTGCAGCCCTTCAGGGAGCACGGCGCAGAACGCGCGTTTGCTCTACGACGTGTGTTCGTTTCCCGTGAAAGCGCGCGTCCCTCGCGCCCTTTCACTCGCACATACAGCGTCCGAAACGCAGCGACAATTTCATCGCCGTTGACGTCACATGGAAGCTCCCGGCGACGGCAACGGCGACGCCGACGGCAGAAATACACTTTGGAGTGTCCATATAATTGCTATCGCAATAAAAGGTGACTTCGCTCTCCGCTTGTGAGCTCCACGGACCGCGTACGGCAGCAGAAATTGGTTGAGATGTCCACAACAGGGTATGCTACCCGCGGACTATGTTATTTCACGAAGCCCGAGGGGTGGTTCAGGCCCCCTTTAGCATCTGTTGTTATGGAACTAATAGAGAGATTGTTATACGTCCGTATAATGAGGTTTTTAACTAATAACAACTACTGAGCTCATGTCAGATCAGATTTAGACCGGGATGCTCGATTTGGTGCACGCACGTTCATTTGGAGGGATGTAATAAGCTTTGCTAATGTCTACAAGGATTGCACAGCAACCTTCGTTCTCCACAAGAAAAGTAGAAAGATACCTATCAAGAAAGGGGCCAGGCAAGGAGACACAATATCTCCAATGGTATTCACTGCATGCTTAGAAGAAGTATTCAAGCTCTTAGGCTGGGAAGGCTTAGGAGTGAGGATCAACGGCGAATATCTCAGCAACCTTTGGTTTGCAGATGACATTGTCCTATTCAGCAACAATGGGGACGAATTACAGCAAATGATTGAGGACCTTAACTGAGAAAGTGTAAGAGTGGGGTTGAAGATTAATATGCAGAACACAAAGATAATGTTCAATAGCCTGGCTAGGGAACAAGAATTCAGTATTGCCTGTCAGCCTCTAGAGTATGTAAAAGAGTACGTTTATACAGGTCAATTACTGACAGGTGAGCCTGATCATGGGAAAGCAATTTACAGAAGAATAAAATGGGGTTGGAGTGCATACGGCAGGTATTGCCAAATGCTGACAGGGAGCTTACCGCTGTCGTTGAAAAGAAAAGTGTACAATCATTGCATTCTACCGGTGCTAAAATATAGGGCAGGGACTTGGAGGTTAACAAAGAAGCTCGAGAACAAGTTAAGGACCGCACAAAAAGCGATGGAACGAAAAATGTTACGCCTTACGTTAAGAGACAGGAAGCGAGCGATGTGGACCAGAGAGCAAATGGGGATAGTCGATATTCTAGTTGACATTAATAATAAGTAGGATGGATGACCGGTGGACTATTAGAGTTACAGAATGGATACCAAAGGAAGGGACGCGCAGTCGAGGACGGCAGAAAACTAGGTGGGATGATGGAGTTAGGAAACATGCAGGCGCAAGTTGGAATCAGGTAGCGCAAGACAGGGGTAATTAGACATAAGAGGGAGAGGTCTTCGTCCAGCAGTGTACATAAATATAGGCCGCTGCTGATGATGATTGAGCTTGCTCGACACAGGCGACAGTTTGCAGCGCTGGTGGCTTTTGATATAGCTAAGGCATACGACAGTGCAGAGCATGTCATTCTTCTGAATATCCTAAAGAGCATGAATTTTCCTCCATATATTACAAATTGGATTTATTAATTCTTAAGAAGTAGAAAATTCTATTGCTCACAATAAGTGTTTCGACGTCAAAATATAATCAGTTCATGTGAGTTCCACAGGGTTCCGTTTATTCTCCCATTTTGTTTAACATTCTAATGAGTTCAATTCCATTGCTTGACGATGTAGAAGTGTATGGTTACGCAGATGGCGTTGCATTCGTTGCGTCAGCGAGTGATATTCACTCACTGCAGAGAATATTACAATTATATTCAACAATACTTGAAGATTGGCATGAGGATGTTCGTATGACCTCATATGTTAGCAAAAGTGCCTTGCTTGCATTTCCCTTAAATATACCTGTTAAGGTATCCCTCCAATACCGTCAAGAAATAATCCCTCAGGGTAACATTATTAAGTATGTAGGCGTTATATACGATCAGAAACTAAGTTGGCGCAAGCACATCGAACATGTTACGTATAAGGCAGCGCGCGCTGTTGGCATGACTAGAAAACTCGGTCACCGCCAGTCTGGGCTACGCAGGGACACCTTTATTATAATTTATCGTTTATATGTGCGGCCCATATTGGAATTTCTGTGCATTTTATTCTCTGGTGGGCCAGCACACTAATTAACCCCCTCGTTCTTCTAGAGCGAGAGGCCCTCCGGATTTGTCTTGGATTGCCAAAATTTGTTGCTAATAATGTATTATATCACGAAGCCCGATTACCCACACTCGTTTGCAGATTTCAACTCATTACAGTAAAACCGATTTAAACATTTACGCATCTTCATCCTGCAGTGGCCAAAAATATAGGCTGATGATGATGATGACCTTCAATGAGACGATCGCAGTATGTATTTATGAAGGAAAGATTTGCGTTCTTTGAAGAAACATGGTCCCGTCTATACAAACCACAGGTTCTTTTTCTGCAAGCTCAACTAGAACCATTAAATGTTCAGATACGCTAGATAATTCCCCTCAAAAAGCCCGTAAATGCTATTAGAATTGAATTTGACGACATACTTTCTTCCAATGCGAAACTCTCGCCAACTAAATATCTAAGTGGATTATTACAAGATCATTTAAAGCAAATGAAAATCAATACTGTAATTGCGACAGATGCATCAGTGGGTGGTGAGAAAGTCGGTGTAGGCATTTCTCTGAGGCGCTATCCTGCTCCTATTCAATTCGACTTCCTGATTTTACACCTATATTTCAGGCCGAATAATTAGCAATTACTTAAGCTCTTCGAAAATTTCCTGGAAATTCTTTGAGAGCTGTAATAGTAACCGATTCGTTGTCAGTGTGCACAGCACTAGCCTCATCCTGAGACAGTACAGTTTTGAATGAACTAGAAACATTAATCCCTTTGACCTTACGTCTGGTGCACTTAATATGGGGACCAGGTCACCATGGATTGTTTTTAAATGAAATGGCCGACGCACTTGCACGTACATCCCTGCATGGGCCAGTCAAGTATGTTCTGCCGACTTCTACTTATATCACCGCGGCTAGGTTTAGAAAACTATCTCTTTTAAATTACTCTGCAATATATACATTCCAAATCACAGACTAAAAAACATTTGCTTTACCATTGGGACAATCAATGGTGTCTCACACGTAAATTGGAAAACTCCCTTACAAAATTGCGATGCTGTATCCCACCCCTAAATTTTTATCTAAACATGTATGGTCTGGCGATGTCCCTTCTATGTCATTTCTGCCAAGAACCCGAAACCATTGATCATGTTTATTAACCTGCAGCCGATTAGAAATCAAGAGAAAGAAATACTTCAAAATTCCATTCTGAAAGTTATGCATTGCTCTAAAGAATGAAAACATTTTATCCTCTAGAGTATTCAACATTGGGTTTTAACCATAGGAACGTATGCAGGGCCGTTTGCGAGCTCCTTGGTGACACAAGGAGAATACCTAGTTAATTTACCGATTTATTGTTTATTATTTTACGAAACTTTAATTTACGTTAATTTACTGATTTATTATTTATTCATTTAGAGAATTTCAACAAAACTGGTTAAAATTCATTATCTTCTATAGCTTACGTGTGTTCACAAGCACACGTTTTTCATGTAGGAAAAAATGTCTCTAACACCAGTTTGTTTCCTTAGACAATTTCAACGGTTCCCTCACAATACTTTTTCCCTCAAGTTTTTTCCCCGCGCCCCACCCAAACCACCGGCTTTTGGCCAATCCCCCGTAGTGGGTCTGCGCCATGGCATAGGAAGCAAGCAAACAGCTCCGCTGTTAAAACTTCTTTTTTCCCTTTTTTGGCCGCGTGAGGCACGATCATCTCGTGGTCGCGAGCACGACTGGCGCGAGGCGAACGCGCTCGTTTGGCTTGGCTGTGGCTCTTTTTTCCTGCCAGCGTCGATCTAGTCCAGCCGTTGCGAACTGCTGACCCTTGCCGTCACGGAGAAACTCATGTGCGGGCCCTTGGTCAAGATTCGGGGCGACGATATGGCGCGCTTCGACTGGGATTTTGTGCGGGAGAGGCTCATCCAGCCGTGCGTGGACGCCCACCTGAGGGTTTTCGATATGTCAATCGAACGTCTCGACCAGATCAACTACCAGCGCAACGGCAAGGACTTCGTTGTCCCCGGACCCGGCATCCAGATCAAGTACTCGCCTGCTATGGGAGCGCCCTACAATCTTGACGTAAGCACCGGCAAATTTATTACGCAGCACCTAAAGGGCACCTCACCGGCCAGTGCTTAGATCACGCACCAACTATTGCGTCCGAAGAGTATCAAACGCTGCACTACGTTACAACTGCGCAAAAATAGCTGTAATTTCAAAGGAAAGCCCGTGCGCGCACACTTCCACTCGAGGGAGCTCGCCTTCCTGTTGGAGAATCAAGGTTACACGCATAATCGCCTGCGCTTCAATCTCACTGCGTTAAACGTGACAGATTATGGCACTTGACTTCGGTAAATCATCCATTGCGCAGCGCAGAAAAAAGGCAAGTACAAAAAGAAAAAAAGTTGCAGTGGCTTAGCTCGGCTATGCCAGGATATACGTAGCGTTAGCAAAGGTTCAGCTGATTATTCTTAGCTTTCCTGGTTGTCTCCTACGCTCAACCGCTAATTGCCAGGCAACTACTTCGGGATCCGATGAGTCAAGCTTCTCCGTTCTTCTGCGCTGTTGAGCAGCATTTGCGCTCTCCTTCTCCGTGGCTATACCACACTGGCAAACGCCAGTCAGAAGCGCAGCGGCTCCAGCGCAGTGTCAGACGGCGACTCCATAGCGAGCGCGCGCCGGCGCCAGTGCGTCTACTACGGCTACGACGTCACTCCTCTGGAATGCGCAGACCGGCGGCGGTGAGTCGCGCGCCGCGGCGGCGGAGTGCGCGAGAGGTGCCGGCTCCGGTGGCTTCGGTGCGCAAGCCGTGTGACATCACTGATGCTTGCGCATGCGCAGCACGACTCTTGATGTGCCGCGCGAAACGGTCTTGGCTAGGCCAGTGTAGCTAACGCTACAAAAAATCAACCGACGATCGAATTTTGAGCGCAGCTGTTTAGGGGCTTTGAATTCGTGATATGTTTTCGCAAAGAATTTCATTCTTGTCGACAGGGTCCTCTAGGCGGCGGCGCTTAGCCTTTGCTCGGGCAGCTCATTTAGCAGCTGCGGCAGACGAAGCATTTACACCGGTTGCGTCGCTCATTCTTCAAAAGGAGCTGGCTGACACTATTTTGTATTTGATTATATGGTCACGTGGCAGTGGCAATAAAGAACGACGCAGTGTCGAAACGGTGAGTTACAAGTTAAACACTTTATTGGGCGAACTTGTGCACAGCAAAAAAGTAACACTCAAGCACAACGATAGCGGAGAGCAGAGTCGGCGATCGTCGGAAATCTTATCAGCGGGTTAATCGCGTCGGCTTTTATGCGTTACTCGTCGAATGTTCCAGTGCAATTGCAGGTGCGCGCGTGGCTTCCATAAAGTGCTACACAATTCGTGTCGTGCGTACAAACGGATTACAAAAAACCTCTGGTGGCAACAGCCAATGGATAAAAGTATCGTTAACATGCGAGAAACTTCTTATACATGCAGGCGCGTCGTGCATCGAGGGATAACGTTTAACATTAGTTAGCCGGTGAAAAGCAGTGGCCGAATAAAGGAGGGAACAGTCGACGCACGGTACTCTGGCGCCTTCTCGTAGCGATCGTTGCGGAACACGTCCTGCGGGGCATTACGGTTTTCTTCTCGCGCACTCTTCGCCATCGCCGCTTTTTATTCCCTGCTGCGCACCACGTCGCTCTTTCATCCTTCGGTGTTTTGCGCATGCGCTCGGTTACGTCGATGCTTGCCGAAGAAGCGGGCGCCGAAGATCTTCGTTCTCAAAGAAAAAATACTGAACCAGCCCCGAATTCCGTGTGCCCACTGGTTCACAATCATTTGCGACACTGTGCATTGAACGGGTAACATATGCTGTCTTCCGTACCTTAACCCAGAGTTAGTCAAAGTCGAAGACAAAACTAAAATGGCTCTATATATATATTACCATGCAAGAGAGATAGGGGGAATCTTTCAATTAGATACTGAAGTAGTTGAACTGACAGCATTTAGCGACCGTCGTGCGCATACATAAAGCGGTACAGAAGGCATTTGCAGTGTACGAAACCGCTTGTGTACTACGTACTGCATGTGGTGTGTACGCGCACATAATAGTGTCTAATAAACAGCACGTCACGTATGTACCTCTCGAGAAAGGACGTTCGTGCTGCGACTGTGCCACAGCACGGATGACTAATCAGCTCACTCTCGCTATGCAGGTGATCTACTACGTCATTGTGCGTCTGCTGCTGCCTGCGCTTGCGCATGCAGCATTGCCAACATCAGCGGAATACGACCTCGCCTGTCCTGGAAGGTACGGGGGCACAGCCCGGTTCCTACCTGTCGGCAAGCTACAGTTCCTGCGTAAGCCACATGAGAGACGCTGGACACCTGAACTCTGCCAAGTATGGGCGGCCGCATCATCAACAGTAACCATTCCGGCAGCCAGAAAAGAAAAAGCACCTTCGACGCAACCCTGTGGGCTTGGTGACTGTGCCATTGCACTTATCACTAATCAGTTCACTCTCGCTATGCAGGTAAGTGAACCTTACGCCATGTTTACGAAAAAAAAGCAATAATTGTCAGGTACAGCTGCCCAGCCCACGATACTGTGTTACTATTGTTGTGGAATGTGTCCATGTAATGCGCTCGCTGCTACTCCTACCTGGTGATATTGAATCTAATCCCGGCCCTACTAGTGAGACAGTTCTCACCGAATTACGCAACCTGTCAACTGGCCAAGCGCAGTTAATTGCAGAAATGCAAGGCTGAAGGCTCAGTTCGGTAATACTGACAAAACAATCAGGGAATTGAGCAAAAGAATAACAGATCTCGAAACTTATCAAGCATTGGTACCCCTGCGGAAATAATTTGAGCTCATGCCCACTAGCACAGAGCGCACTGCTTTTTGAATCTCTGAGCTGGAAGCCCGTATCGATGACACTGGAAATCGTTCGAGGGGAAATAACTTGATCTTCTATGCCATCCCGAACCCTTCCACCACGGAAACATTCGTTGAGTGAGAACAGTTGGTCACAAACCTTTGCCGCGATAACATACAGTTCAACTTGGAACCAAGGAATATTTAAAGCGCGCATCGCCTCGGTCATCCCTAAACTGGTCACTGCCGCGCCAAAATAATGAAGCTTGCGTTACACAAGACCAAAACTGCAATATTGTCAAATCGCCGGATGCTTAAAGGGACAAGTTATGGCATCGGAGAGGATTTCTCGCGCCCAGTTTAAAATTCTCGTAAAACACTGATTGCGAAAAGCAAGAACAAGCCATTTTCCGTCGCTCTCATTATGCTGCAACATGAGCCGAAAGCGTTACATCTTTGACGACAATGTAAACAGTGTCAAAGAAATAAAAAACAACTTTCACTTTTTACAGTTTACACTAACATCCGCAGTTTTATTAACAGGCGTGAACGTATATCTAGCATTGTATTATCCTGTAGAAGTAATCTACTAATACCGACACGTGGTTCACTGATGACAAGCGATACTGAAGTGCTATCAGACTTACCAAATTTTCGGGTGTACCGCAATGACCGTCTATCTGCGCGCCGTGGCGGTCTGCTTATTGCATTCGTCGAGCGATTGTCTTGTGCAGTCATCAATATTCACTCACAGCTAGAAATACTATGGGTGATTATCCAATCACGCCCACAGATTTGTACTACTAGGCGTTTGTTACCTACCGCGCCACACTACTTCCGAATTTTGCAGCCAACTTAACCAAACTGTGTCAGCCCATTGCTGCTCACCCAAATACACACATACTTCTTTTCGGCGATTTTAACTTTCCACAAGTAGACTGGCGCACTTACTATATGTGTTCATCGACAGGACTAAACGAAGCCAGCAACTTTCTGTATATCTGTCTTAAATTTAGTATGACCCAGCTAATTACTGAGGCAACACGCGTTTCGCAGGATACATCCAATGTCTTAGATTTAATACCAGCCAATAACCCTGAAAGCCTATCACGAATTTATTATCTCAACGAAGTCAGCGACCATACAGTAATTCTTGCTGTTTATTTTTTATTTTTTGGCCAACAAAGCACGAAATATATGAGGAAACGACACAGCTCTACGACAAAGCTGATTACGAACCAATAAACGTGGGCCTTGGCACATTTTAACCCACATTTCAGACTACTTTTCACCACCATAATGTTGGTACCAATTGGACACGCTTTAATAAAAAGCTGAAGGAATTAACAGATAAACTCGTACCTCGAGTGAGTTTCAGAGCCAGTCATCACAAACCGTGGTTTACAAAAACATTGCAATGCCTTAAAAAAAAAAAAACTCCTATTCCAGGTCGCAAAGCTTAGAGGTCAACCAGGTGCATGGAAGAAATATTACGAATGAGATCAAAACTATATTTCCGCTCTACATCAGGCAAAGCACTCTTTTTGTCACTTATAATTGCCCAAACTACTAAAAACTAATCCCAAAAGATTTAGAAAACACTGAAAGGCGACGAACCACGATAAATTGCACTCACCAGTAAACTAAATGTAGCGATTACCGATGCGGATTGTGTGAACATGTTCAACACCACGTTGGCTACTGTTCTTACTGATGAACGCACCCTCCCGTTTACCTTTGCTTGACTGTGACATGCCAGGCGATAACTTTCTGCGAAAATGGAATTTCATCCATAATAGAAAATATTAAATGTAATCTTCAGCTGGAATGGACGAAATATTTCCAAAATCTTGAAAAAGGGCAAACACAACGTCTCACTTTCTCTCACCCTAATTTTTCTGCCACTTTATTCAGGAGCCATTCCAGACCACTGGAGGACAGGGAAGATCATTCCGGTCTTATAGTCATCTAGCAGAAATTCCCCATTTAATTACCACCCCATCTCTCTAACAAGCGTCCCCTGTAAAAACATGAAGCATGTGATTTACTCCTGCATAATAAGCTTTCCTGACAGTAATCACTTTTTCATCCTTCACTACATGGTTTCCGCAAGGGGATATGTAAAACACAGCTTGCAGTTTTCTTACACGATATCCACACCAAGCTGCATGGTAACGTACAAACTGACGCGATCCTACTTGATTATGCTAAAGCGTTTTATAAAGTTCCTCACCAATGATTGCTTGCGAAACTCTCCCAGCTAAATTTGCATTCTACTGACTCAATATGGATTACAGAATTTCTTACTAATCAAACGTCAATATGTTATAAATAACCACCTTCCCACTCTGATTCCAGTAACGTCAGACATCCCCCAGGGATCGGTTCTTGGCCCGCTCTTATTCTTAATCAATATCAACAACTTACATTTGCATGTATCCTGTAGTATACGTATGTTCTCCAATGGCTGTGTTATCTACCGCGCCGTACTAAACACGTCAGATTAGATAACCCTCGCCGGTTTTCGTACACAGTAATTTGGCTCTAGAATCAAGTGACACTTATAAATACCTCGGAGTCACTGTCAAATGACCTGATCTGGCGTACGCAAGTGCATACCATCATTTCAGCTTCTAAGAAAACACTAGGCTTCTTAAAACGTCATTTGCGGATCGCTCCAAGTCACGTAAAATTATTTCCCTACACATAACTTGTACGAGCGAACTAGATTACGCCTCCGCAGTCTGGAATCTGCATCAAGCATATCACACTGACGCTCTTGAGGCTGTAGAAAACCGCGCCCCTCGATTCATCCATTCTTCATATGACATCCGCGTCACGTCACTGAAATTATTATCAGGGCTTCCAGACCTCATTCTACGTCGCCGCATCTCTTGCCTCTGTCTTTAGCACTAATTGTTTTACAATTATGTCCTTCATCAAGCATCCAATATCATGCCAGTATATCGCGCATATCATACCGGAGCAGCCATCCACAGCAAGTTGCACGACCACGTTCACGAACGCCAAAGTTTTCAGCCTCGTTTTTTCTTCGTATGGCGGCAGACTGCCATTGTCGACGTAACCTGCCCGTCCGTATTTTTACAGCACGTCACTGACCATCTCCAACTACGTTGTACTTGAATTTTCATTCTGTACGTTGTGTGTGCTATATGTGTGTATGTACAAATGCAAATGTGAGCTTTATTATTTTTCTGTTTATGTGTGCATCTACATGTTCCTTACTACTAAACAAGGTTACGTTAACGTGTGTTGTTGTAGCCGACGCAGTTCTGTCCTGTCACCTCCTTTATTGCGTGTTAGCTACTGCCTGCAGGGATAGTCTCGTGTATACATCAAACAAAGGAGTAGACCTCTGCTGAGCAAAGATTCAAGGCTGCGCTCTGTTAAATCTTAATAACCGTATATTTCGAATTTTGACCCCAGGCATACAAAACTTTTCGGAGAATGACTACTGAAACAACAGTGTATAAAAGTTATATACCCTTGCAGTCATCGAACAACGGCTGACAACCACAATACCGACAATGACAACCGATACCGATGAGATGCCCTTGCACCGTCCTATATAAATTATTCCCGAAGCCTATCGTGAAGCATCTGCCTGTTTGGCCTATGTAATTTCTCCCGCATAGCATAACATAGCAATAATGTATATAGGCTTGTGCAAGGGAATCTGGGTTTTCATTGTCGGGAATTCTCGGGATTGCGGTTGTCAGCAGTTGTTCTATGACTACAAGGTTATAGCCAGGCACAATAATAAGGCGACACGATAGATTGAAGCGGCAGAAATTCTGCGCCTCGGCGTGCACAATACATTAGACGAACTTATTGAGGCCCAGAGAGTGGCGCAGTATGAAAGACTTACGCAGAGTTTGACGGGTAGACACATATAAAACGACATCGGAATATCCTACGAAGCACAGCACGGACTGCGGGGAGACATCCCAAGGAAAATAAGGGAAAATCTCTCAATACTCCCAATCCCCAGAAACATGCACCCGGAGTTTCACGAAGATAGAAGAATCGCAAGAGCGAGAGCTCTCCACAAAAAATTCAGTAGTGCTAGGGACGTGGTCTATGTGGACGAGGCGGAATACACAAATATACAGAGTATGTCGATAGTTGCTACCAGTCTAGAGGGTGACTCCAGAGTTAGTGGCAGTGTAAAAACAGGAAAGGCTGAGGTGGCGGAGGAGGTTGCCTTAGCACTGGCAATAGCCTCCGCGGAGGCCAACATCATAGTCAGCGACTCCAAGACCGCCGTCAAAAACTATGCCAAAGGAAGAATCTCGCCGGAAGCGCTACGAATTTTAGCTAATTATCGTGAAGATCGAAAAGTTTACATTATATGGGCACCCGCACACTCCTCCCTTCCCGGGAACGAAATTGCGCACAACCTGGCTCGAGAACTGACGGACCGAGCTGGTAACACGCAAATACTGGGAACGGAGATAGACCGGATGACCAGCTTTACAGAGATAACCAAACACTATAAATTGGGCAGGGCCCGTTACCCCCCGGCACACTCCTCGCTAAGTAGACGGCAAGCGACAGCATGGCGCTTGTTGCAAACAGAAACATATCCGAACCCGGTGGCCTACCACCGCTACTATCCAGAACTTTACACCGATAGATGCAGATTCTGTCAAGAAAGGGCGGACTTGCAACATATGGTTTGGGCTTGTCCTGGGACACCCATACAGAATAAAACGCACAAGACCAGAGAGCAGTGGGAGACCGCGCTGCTCAGCTCTGCACCGGAAGACCAACTTAAGGCAATCCAGCAGGCCGAAGATGCCGCCAGAGCCCAAGGGCTCGAGGCCGTCATCTAGGTAGAGACGCCTAGGTCTCACAAATCTGCTACACAAATAAAGTTTATTCCTCCTCCTCCTCCTTGAAGAAAACTGCTTGAGAATGGCTTCATTGGGACAGTCGGAAAAAGAACTTAGTTATCTTAACTGGGCCGAAATTTACTAAAGCTAGACGACAGATTCGAAGGCCATCGATATGTGTGTCTTGAGCCTTACTTATTATTTAGAATTCATCCGGCTATCTTGCTTGTGCGAATGCACG
This sequence comes from Dermacentor silvarum, assembly GCF_013339745.2. Lineage (NCBI taxonomy): Eukaryota > Metazoa > Arthropoda > Arachnida > Ixodida > Ixodidae > Dermacentor > Dermacentor silvarum. The sequence goes on along the minus strand of NC_051154.1, from coordinate 449,705,927 downwards.
TGTACATGTTTGTTCTGTCAATTACACATGCATTTTTTATAATGTTATCGATGTTTCGTCACATGTATGTATAAAACCACTCGACTTTCTACCACTAGATCCAGTTGAAAAGTTCGCGCTTGTGTCGGTCGTTTCTAGACCATGTTTCAAGTGGTGCGCAAATAACATTTGTCATAAATTGTGACCAACTAGCCCAAAGCAGTACCCTTCATAGCTTTCAAAATAGGGCGCGCAGTTGCTGCAGAAGAACAACGCCCCCCGGCACCTAGCGCGTGATGGAAGACGGCGCGCACCTTCTCGCTTTCCTTACTTGCGCGCTCGAGACTGAGCCGCGCTCATCGGCTCCACTCGCACATACATCATACTGCGCATGGCGACGGTGTTATCGCCCTTGGACTTCATACAGAACTTGACGGCGATGCCGAAGCCGACGGAAAAAATTCGCTTTGAGCGCCCCTGTAATTGCTATCGCAATAAAATATTCACTGTTATGCAGCAACATAGCTGCGATAAACAGAGTCCAGCCCGAGTACGGTATTCATTTTTGTGGTGGTTTCACAATGCAGTTCAAAGCAGTCATTTCGGGGCCGAATGGAAACCTATTGGCTCAGAATTCTCCAGGAAGGGGCATGCTCAGCCGTGGATTACCCTGCGTGTGGTTTTGCCTCCTTGGGCTACAGTCCGCACTGCCACCTGCTCGACATGTCGCCGTACCCGGTGACGACGCCAAAGTCCAACTATGCGGAGCACGACGGCGACACACTTGCGGCACCCACGTCAAGCAGCTGCCTTTGGAGGCTACACGCGAGGTGAGTCAACTTCTACTTCAACAAATTCATGAAAACCCGCCTGTGGGTTTTATGACACTTCAACTTGGGCCTCTATTCTGCAATGGGAGGTTACATTGGTTTCTGCTCGGAAGGCAAGCAAGTGAAGGCTTATTCCGCCAGCGGTGACAGACAGTACCTTCCCTTGATTGTCATAACATTATTCTTAACCCTTGTGCGTAACACTTCCCTAAACATTGTCTTCAACACGGGGATGGGAAGTTACGCGTTCTCTATTACGGGTTCTGTTTTTTCTGCCAGTTTGTGACTGCGTGGCATTAACAACGGTACGTATGGAATTTTGTGGTTATTAATGGCACCGACGCAGATTCTGATGATCAGCATATTGTAGCGTGCAAGTGTAGTAGCAGACCGTTTTGCCACTCTAGGCAGACGTCACGACGACAAGCGACCAAACAGGCAGCTTTACATGAGGGGCATTGATGCTTTGAGTACCGAAACCAGTGACCACGTTCGGTTCTGGATAACCCGGAGCCCATGCCTTTTAGTACAGAGCTCTGCGCTTGCAGCAACATCGAGAGCTTGCAACGCCATTTCCGCACAGAATCAAACTCAAAAAAGCAATATTTGAGAAACTAAAGCCCTTGACTTATGGGAATGGTTGCATTTGTTATGCTTTTAAATATATAGGTGTAATTGTAAGAACTTATTTTCCGGCTATCCGGCTCACACATTAAGCAATAAGCGTAACGTTAGCAGGACGTTGTAAGAAAAATAACAGCAAAAGCCCTGCTAGGGATCTTTCAAGCACAAAATAAATAGCCTTCGCCCTGTCACCTTTCTTGTCCATCTGTAACGCCACGGTTATTGTTTCAAGTTGTGATTGAACAATGTGGTTGACAATGGGTAATTGATCAATAAATAATTAGTATTTTAAACGTTCTCCACCGCGCCAATCAGTTTTCCTGTCGGAAGCGAATGAAAGCAGCTGCAGTCATTAACCAATCCAATGGAAATTGGGCTACTCTAGTGGAAAACATCCTGCTTCAGGCCTACGAGCTTTTGATCGAAAGAGGATCTCGAAAACATCCGCAATTTATCGTTCGGTCTTCCTGAGTTACGTTAGATGAGTGAAAGCGATAACGGTTTAGAGCGCAGCTCGTAGGCGCCGGTTCCGCGCTGAGCGTCGGCGTCCCTCGTCCTACCTCGGCGTAACCGAGCGAATGAGCACAGTGAAAGATGAAAGAGCGAACGCGTAGAGATGAAAGAAGGCGAGAGCGAAGAGAAAAGTGGTGGAGGAGGGTGCAGGGGAAGCATGAGGTGGAAAGCGGAGGAGGAAAGTATAGCGAAAGGGTGAGGAAGAAAGCGGAGTGCCGCGCAAGACGTGTTCTGCGGCGACGATTGCTCTGAGATAGCGCCAGAGTAGCACGCGTCGTCTGATCACCGATGACGCCATTGATAAGGCATGTGGCGAGTGCTTCAAAAGAAAGCGCTGCATGAGCGGAGGTCTGTCTGCGGCGGCTGCAGTGAACTGCACCCACGCGTGACCCGCGCACTGCCTCTCGCGGACTCCCAATTAGGGAGGCAGTCGCACAACACATCGCTGCGTTTGCAACGTGCCGCACGAGACTGATTGTCCAGGCCAACCAATATATCGCGAAATGAAAACGCGTATAGAACTGCGCTCCATTTTCGAATTAGGGAGTATCGTAATCGTCTGATTTTTTTCAGCCCACGTACGTTTGCCACGATCTTTAACAATTACTGAGAACTCAGTAATCAGGCCAGATTAGGTGCTAGGGGATAGCTGTACGTCGCTTTGATGTTTGTTTATGCAAAGCTCTGGGGCTACGGAGTATGGACCCAAAACCAAGGAATCTGATATTGTTCCGTGCATACACAGTCGCGAGACCTTTTGCGGTATAGGAAGTATTCCAGACTTGGGTGACCCGCCGTGGTTGCTTAGTGGCTATGGTGTTGGGCTGCGAAATACGAGGTCGCGGGATTGAATCCCGGCAACGGTTGCTGCATTTAGATGGGGGCGAAATCCGAAAACACCCGTGTACTTAGATTTAGGTGCATGTTACAGAACCTCAGGTGGTCCAGATTTTCCGGGGTCCCCACTACGGCGTGCCTCATAATCAGATCGTGGTTTTGGTACTTAAAACACAATAATTTTTATACTTGGGTGCCTCTACTCAAGATCATCCTTTTCACGCGGTGTGGATAGCTTTGTAGCTCAATCTCAAGGGCCACCAGAAACATGCATGGGTAATATATGGTGAAGAAAAATAAATGTGGCTTCAAATGTAGGTGATTCTCGACTCCCACAAACGTCTTCGCAGACTTATGAAGTCCAAACCAACCTGAAGTATTCACCATTATTGAACGCGTACAGAATTAAACATTTATTCATCACACATTTTAGTGAATCCTGTTTCCGGCGATTTATTCTGGAACACGCCTGTCAGGCTAGAAGAACTATATATGTGAGAGTGCCTGCACTTGGATGAGATTATTTCTAAACATTGACATGCCTAATCAAGTTTTATATGGTCATGCGCATACACTGAAAAGAAAGAAAGGAAACAATAAGACGATAGCTTAAAGAGCACATGTCACACCCCGCCAGAAGAAAAGGGAAATTATTTGAGAATAGGTTGCTCAGGTAAATAAAACACGTCGCAGTGTTCGTTGCCAATTTTGTTCGTGGAAAAGAAAATAAATTTTTCACCTATGAATGTGCAGTTTTGGAATGAGTTCTTGCCACTTCCTTCCTGCTGATCACACTGAATGTACACCTTTTTATATCTGTGAGTTACTGTAAACACACTTGCTCTTGTTAAATCACTTCCAAGTGAATTTCGAAAAAATGTTGCAGGCAATGGTGCAATGTATTGTACAAGGGGTCTTAGGAGGCTATCGTGAGAATGCAAAGCCAAGTGCAGACAAAGAGCTTGGAATTGTAGAAAGGCTACTGCTGACTGATCTTTGCAAATTATCCGAGGAGTGATACAGGGCGCTATAACGTATAGCTATTCCAAAGTTTTCTATTCTAAGTTTGCAATAAGCCCTCTATGATTGGTCAAAAAATTTCGGGCCACCCCCAACGTCGCCTGTATGTCACGTGACGTCACAAAAACCGCGATAGCTCCCCATCTCATAAGACGTGTACACACTGAGAATGCATGATTAAATCGAGCAAAAGAAAAATAATTATTTCTGATTTGACTATTTATCGCCATTAACTTTTGCAAATGGGCAAAAATGTTTGTACTGCGCCCACTTCGCCTGTCTGTCACGCGGCGTCACAAAACCGCGAGAACTCGCTGCATCAAAGTGACGTGTACGCGTTAAAGATCCATTAATATGCCAAACAAAACTGAAATGTTTTTTTTCTGAATAGCCAGAGACTGCCCCGTTCCGAAAGGAATAAAAGATGGCTGCCCGCCGATCGCTCAGCTAGTAGGAACAGGCACCTGCCGGTAGCGATGGATTTATTTAGGTGTGTGGTGTCACACTGCGCACAAACCTGCGCAGCCTCCGCCTCGCCACTTGCTAGCCCGGCGTGACATAGCTGCATGCTGCACCACGCCTCCGATAAGGGACAGCGCCACCGCAGCATTACCGACGGTGGCTATAAAACCAAGCCTGCCAAGCTCGAGCTTGCTTCCTTCGCTAACCGTTCGAGCGCAGCGGCGGTATGCTCGCCCCGCCGCTGCTACTACGGTAATAAACAGTCGTTACGTTTTATGTGGGGACGCGTCCTTCCGCCGACACGGTATCCAACATCTGGTGACCCGGAAACCGAACAAACCGCACCGTCATGGCTGAACCAGAAGTCCTCACCGCTCTTCGCCAGCAAGTGCAACAACTTCAACAGGAACTGCAGACCCGGCAACAGCAGCATTCTCGCAACGCCTCCACAACCGAGGCCGCGCCTGCGGGCTCTGCTGAGGACGTCACTGATCCTACAGAAGGCACCCCGCACGCTGCCACATACGACACCTGGCATGTCGCCGTCAAGCTTGCGCCGTTTTGGGTGGACTCGCCCGAGGTCTGGTTCGCCCAGGTCGAGGCCCAGTTCTCCCTAGCGTGTATCACGCAAGACCGGACCCGCTGCGATCACGTCGTCGCCCACCTGGACGCACGCTATGCCAACTAGTTCCTTGCCAACCCACCAACGGCCAACCTCTATGAGCACCTGAAGACTGCACTTATCCGCCGCCTGTCGCTCTCGGAAGAACAGAAGATACGACAACTTCAGTCCGCAGAGCTTGCTGAGCGCAAACCTTCGGAGCTCCTGCGCCACATGCGTGCGCTCGCGGGCATCATGCAAGTCCAGGATTCTTTCCTGCGAGCGCTTTGGCTCCAACGACTCCCGCCGCACGTCCAGACAATTCTGAAGGCTCAGATTAGGCTACCTCTCGACGAACTTGCAGAGATTGCCGATCGCGTCATCGAGGCCTCCTTGCCGCAGTTGTCGCCCACCATCGAGGCTGTCGCCGCACCGCTGAACACCACAGAGCTTGCGCGCCGTATCGACGACATCAATCGACAGCTCACCTCCATTCAACAACGTCTGGGTGAACGTCTTCAGATGCAACAGCGCCGCCACTTGCAAAGCCGCGACCTTAACACCACTTTGTCGCGGCAACCTGATAACAGCGGCCCGTGTTACTACCACCGACGCTTCGGGCACAGAGCCCGGCAATGTCGACCACTCTGTTCCGTGGGACATGCGGAAAACGCCAACGGCAGCTCGTAGAGACGGCCGCAAGCTGCCAACCCGCAGGCCGTCGCATCTTCGTCTCCGATCAAATCACGAAGCAGCGGTTCCTTGTCGACAGCGGTTCCGACATTTGGTGGCACCCGCGATCCCATCTTCAAGGTCCTCGTCCGCCTACGTCTTTCGAGCCCAGTGCGGCAAACCACTCCACAATCACGGCTTGTTTTTGGGTCCCTCGGAACAGTGAAAACAACCTAAATGAAAATGAGGGTAGCCCGCACCACAAACGTATCGCAGGCTTAAACCAATCAAACAAAAATGAATAAGGGTATAACCCAAAAAGTTATTGAAGGAAAGCCAATTGGAAAAAAATTTAAAGAATGCCGAGGGTGAGCCGACCCAAAAGCAGAGAAGATATTCGGCCAGATCCTGTCATAAGGTGGAAGCTAATTGTGTCTGCCATGGCATGGCATGTCGCGTCTCAGCTGTTTATTTGAAACACACACGTAGTTCACAGACATACTTACATAGAGTAAGAAAAGGGGAAAAAGAAATATAGAACGAGATAGAGAAAGGAATGACATAGATCGAACAGCAAGGGAAAGGAAAGAAAAGAAAAGAAAAGAAAAATTAGAGCAAACGCTAGCAGCAATGGTCCAGATAGCACAGTTGGCGTGCATGAAGAAGGCGTCCAGGAGGCATCAGCACTACCGCCAGTCCGGGCCCGTGACATCGAGCAGGACCCAATGACACCAAAGACGGACGGCCTGGTAGGCTAGTTCAGGGATGACTTTTAGGCTCAAAGAAGGAGTCATGAACAAAAAAAGGTGAGAGAGAGTGATGATGATGATGGTATGGACCAGACATTCCGTCCCAACTGTCCCCGGAGGCAAGCTCCACCTTTGTTGGCATAATAAAGGACAGCAGAAAACGAAAGCTGAAAGTGAGTAAAAAAAACACTACAACCTCCTTCCGGACTGCCGCAACGACCTCCTCATCGACGCGACAACGGGACACTCCACACCAGGCCAGCGAATGACCGCCCAACAGCCAAGCATCAAGGTACTCCGTGTTGACAATCATTCGCCGTACCACGCCATCCTCGCCGAATTTCCCGGAATCACGGCGTACGGCTCGCTCCGCCTGAACATCCAGCTCAGAAACTTACGCCATGACCTTCACTGGAACTTCGTCATCGCCGACGTCGCCGAGCCAATCATCGGCTTAGACCTTCTGGCCCACTACAACCTCCTTCCGGACTGCCGCAACGACCTCCTCATCAACGCGACAACGGGACACTCCACACCAGGCCAGCGAATGACCGCCCAACAGCCAAGCATCAAGGTACTCAGTGTTGACAATCATTCGCCGTACCACGCCATCCTCGCCGAATTTCCCGGATTGACGCGCCCCAGCGTACTGCCACGCAAAGTGCAGCATACCTTCTGGCCCACTACAACCTCCTTCCGGACTGCCGCAACGACCTCCTCATCGACGCGACAACGGGACACTCCACACCAGGCCAGCGAATGACCGCCCAACAGCCAAGCATCAAGGTACTCAGTGTTGACAATCATTCGCCGTACCACGCCATCCTCGCCGAATTTCCCGGAATCACGGCGTACGGCTCGCTCCGCCTGCACATCCAGCTCAGAAACTTACGCCATGACCTTCACTGGAACTTCGTCATCGCCGACGTCGCCGAGCCAATCATCGGCTCAGACCTTCTGGCCCACTACAACCTCCTTCCGGACTGCCGCAACGACCTCCTCATCGACGCGACAACGGGACACTCCACACCAGGCCAGCGAATGACCGCCCAACAGCCAAGCATCAAGGTACTCAGTGTTGACAATCATTCGCCGTACCACGCCATCCTCGCCGAATTTCCCGGATTGACGCGCCCCAGCGTCTGCCACGCAAAGTGCAGCATACCACCGTGCACTACATTCAGACCACTTCAGGCCCCCCGGTTTTCTGCCGCGCCCATTGCCTTGCCCCGGACCGCATGCACATAGACAAAGCAGAGTTAGAGGCCATGCTCCGCGAAGGAATCGCCCGCCGCTCGGACAGTCCATGGACCTCGCCACTCCATCTTGCGACGAAGAAGACCGAAGGATGGCGGCCCTGTGGGGACTACCGTACCCTCAACGCGTGCACCATCCCGGACAGGTTTCCCGTCCACCACATACAGGACTTCGCCCATCGCCTTCATGGCTGCCACGTGTTCTCCGTGCTAGACTTGGTGAAGGCCTACACACAGATACCCGTCAATCCGGATGACGTCCCGAAAACGGCAATAATCACTCCCTTTGGCTTGTTCGAGTATCCCTTCATGAGCTTCGGCCTGAGGAACGCTGGACAAACCTTTCAGCGCTTCATCGACGAAGTCGTCCGCGGCCTCGACTTCTGCTTCGTTTACCTGGACGACATACTGGTATTTTCCCGCGACGCCGAAGAGCACCACCGGCACCTTCGTCTGCTGTTCCAACGCCTCGATGACCACGGTCTACTCGTCAATATCCAAAAAAAGCAAGATAGGCGCTTCCGTCGTCCGCTTCCTCGGCTACGAGGTTTCTTCTGAGGGAACTCGGCCCTTGCCCCAACGCATCTCGGACCTGCAAAATTACCCTCAACCCACCACTGCTAAAGACCTTCGCCGTTTCCTCGGCATGCAGAAATGTTACAGGCGTTTCTTGCCACACGCAGCCGACTACCAGGCTCCCCTCCACGATGCTTTGGCTGGCCTACGAGGAAACCAACCCGTCACGTGGACACCAACGTTAACGAAAACTTTCGAAGAATGCAAAGCCGCCCTCTGCACCACCACGATTCTCACCCATCCCGTGCCAGACGCTCCTTTGGGACTCTTCACGGATTTCTCACGGACACATCTAGCTTCGCCATCGGCGCCGCCCTCATGCAACGCGTGCACAACACCTGGCATCCCTTGGTGTTCTTCTCCAAGAAACTCGCAGCTCAGAAAACGACCCCTTCAACCGCCAGTTCCACTGACGAAATCACGACCACCGCCCCGACAAGTTTGCCATCCTACTACAGAGAACTTCTGGCGATATACGAAGCAGCTCAACACTTTCGCCATATTCTCGAAGTACAGAACTGCACCCTCTATACCGACCACTATCCTCTTACCTACGCCTTCGATCATCTCTCAACGTCGCGACAAACTCCCGCCTGCACAGCAGAACCAACTCTCGTTCATTGTACAGTTCACCACCGACATCCAACACATCAGCGGAAAAGACAATGTGGTCGCCGACGCGCTTTCACGCTTAGCAGCCATAAACTCTGTGCAGATAACAGCGGACGTCCTCGCCGAGACTCAGACTACGGACGCCGAACTGCAGGAACTTCTCAAGGGCAGGTCCTCACTACAGCTACAACAAGTTCCCATTCCAGGGTCGACAACCACAATTTGTTGCGACATGCTGACAGGACGAAGCAGGCCCTACGTGGCCCTGTCTCATCGCCGTGGTCTTTTCGACCAGCTCCACAACCTCAGCCACCCCGGCATACGCGCCTCTACACGCCTTGTGGCTGACCGCTATGTCTGGCCCTCCATGCAGCGGGATTGTCGCACCTAGGCGCGCTCCTGCATTCAATGCTAACGCGCTAAAGTCACCAGGCATGTCACGTCACCACTCGGAACATTCCCTCAGACTTCTGGTCGGTTTGAGCACGTCCACCTCGACATCATAGGACTCTTTCCCCCGGCTGGACCCTATCGCTACTGCCTCACTGCCATCGATCGGTACACTCGATGGCCCGAGGCATGGCCCCTCGAGGGAATCACCGCGGAAGATGTCGCTTCGGCCTTCTTCACCTGCTGGATGGCTCGTTTCGGCGCCCCCCGCCGCGTAACCACCGACGAAGGACGACAGTTCGAGTCGCACCATTTCAGGCTCCTCGTGCTGACCATCGGCTTTGAACGCTTCAGGACCACCAGTTACCACCCCTGCGCCAACGGAATGATCGAGCGTTTCCACCGACAGTTCAAAGCAGCCATTATGTGCCACCCGGACTCAACCTGGCTTGAGGGCATCTCAGCCGTCATCGTCGGTCTTCGCGCCACCTTCAAGCCGGACATCCACGCTACACCAGCAGAGCTCGTCTACGGGGAAGCACTCCGCCTCCCAGGTGAATTTCTCGCTGCACTGCCTTCCAGCACTACGACGTCAGATCCCACCGACTTCGTCGCCCGGCTCCGACGCACCATCGCCGCCTTACGCCCGTCACCTGCAGCCCACCACTGCAAGCCTACACCTTTCGTGTTCAAGGAGCTAGCATCGTGCACGCACGCTTTCCTTTGGTCACGACACGCCCTGGACGTCTGATACGCCTCCCAGATTTCTACAGACCCTGAGGGCTCTACACTTCGCGGGGGGGGGGGGAGGGGTGACGTGACGACACACTGCGCACAAACCGGTGCAGCCTCTGCCTCGCCAATTGCTAGCCCGGCGTGACACGGCAGCATGCTGCACCACGCCTCTGGTAAGGGACAGCGCCACCGCAGCGTCACCGGAGGCTTACGTCACCGGCGGTGGCTATAAAACCAAGCCTGCCAAGCTCGAGCTTCCTTCCTTCGCTAACCGTTAGAGCGCAGTTAGGCATGCTCGCCCCGCCGCTGCTACTACGGTAATCAACAGTCGTTATGTTTTATGTTGGGATGCGTCCTTCCATCGACACGGTATCCCACAGGTATAATAAACCTTTTTGCGTGGCAGTAAAACTTTATTCAGCCGGGACGTATACGACATCGATCTGCCAACTCTTCCTTGCTGAGGATTCGTTTTATCAGCATTCTTAATCTTCCGTTGCTCGCCGCGATTTTCGACCAGCCACCGGAAGCTAAGTAAGGGGAAGCGGACCAATCGTAGACGCCGGCACCACCCTCTTCATTCGGTTATCTATTTTCATTCTACCGACTCGGCCCCTTTGAAACACTCTCCACTTGAGCCTGCTCCTCGCCTATTGGCCGCCAATTAGATAACAAAAACCGCTCAGTGTAGGCAATGTTATGCGTTTTGACAGGCAACAAAGGTGACCTCCTATAAACGAGGAGAGCGTTTGATTCGGCTGTTCAGACAAAGCTGTGGGTCACCGCCCGTTGCTTGCGGCGGTGGTTACGTAAATTTGACGTCAGCAGATTGAAATAAAAATAGGTTGGAATAGTTTTACGTAATGGGGCCCCAGATATAGAAAAGCCATTAAGTTGCACTTCGAGAAGGGGCGCCAAGTACGCCATATACCAGACGTTGGACTGCTAGACCTTGTCCTCGTACGGAAAGGAATATCAGCCAGTGATGCAAAGATTATAGGACGTTTTTAACCAGTGAAGTCATCGGCGCAATAAGGTGTACTCAATACTGTGGGGTATATGAATACTGACCAGCAGGAGTTTGCGGCCATAAGCAACGTTCTTCGTTATCACCCCAGGAGGGGTGAAGCAGAAAAGGGAGGAAGTGTAATCTAGTCGAGGAAGAATCGATTAAAGCGTTCTTTCTGAAGACAAATTGGGGAGCTTTTGGGAACATAAAGTGATGGCCACCTCGCTGGCCTGGAGCGGCTTGAAGGAACATTTCATAAGGAAAATAATAACGATTTAATGACGTGTTATTAAACGTTTCCTAAAAGGCTAGAACATCGTGCCTATCTACAAGGACCGGGAGAAACCGACTTCACGCAGCTGACCCTAGCTCGGTGACCTCTCCGTAGACCAGTGGTGCTTTATCTCAATCAAAACGCGGGTATAACTGGAGGCATGAATGACTCTTCTATTAGACGGCTGGCTTGTTCGCACCTAAATTTTCTTGTGAGCACGAATACTGCGGTCCATTTCATTACTTACTGGAACGTTCCCACCCCGTGTTCGCGGTCGAGGCTTGCCTCGTGGCGCTAGAGCACAACTACTCAAGCGAAGGGTTGGCTGTGTGAGCGTGTGCGAACGTTTATACCGACAATGACGTGTGGCCAGTCCACCGTGTACGTCTTGCGATTGCAGCGAGACAGTTCAGCACCTTATATTGGAGTGCCCGGCTTTCACTGCGCAGCGCACTTCGCTAGTGACAGACTATCACCTCCTTGTCCTGCGGTCACTCGTCACTCAACGAATGTTCGTACCCCAGTGTTTGTGCGTCTCGACGCGATTAGGCGCATCGCTCGCTTCTTACTTTTCTAAAGAAATCAAACTTAGGTTCACGTTTGTAGCCACTTTCTGTTTTCTGGTGACGTAACCTCAGACACTATTGCTTCTATTTCAACATACTTTAGTGGAGTGACCTACAGTGACCAGCCCTTCTGTGTGTGACCTGTACTGTGTGTGTTCTGCTTCATTCTTTGATATTTGACTTTTCTCTTTCTTTCCTCTTCCCTCTCCTTCTTCGTATCTTCAATTTCTATGTTACTGCCTCCTCCTTTCTGAAGAGTAGGCAGGCGTTGTGCCCCTTTCGGTAGCAGTTGCCAGCCTGCAGCTCGCTTTGCCTTTCCTGTCTAGTGTATAAATATGTTTCAAAACAAATAATAATTATTACTTATTGCCTTTTTAGGCAATAATTATTAGGCAGCGCCTAGCAGAACGCATAGAGCTTCTGTGGTGAAATCGCGGCGCAGTTTGATACTACCAAGGTAATACCATAGGCTACGGGTGAAACAAGGCTCTCCATGTTTCGCCGTTAAAACGACAGACGGCACTCTGGTTCCGTACCCGCACTCAGTGTAATGAAATATCCAGAGAAGAAAGGATACCACCCTATGTGGCTTTTTAGACGTTACCGGAGCGTATGACAACGTAAACCGCAACATATTGCGAGATATTCTGGAAGGGGAAGTCATAGGCAAAGATTGTATACAGCTTTTGAGAGGTATACAGTTTGCGTTGGATAGGAACAGTTGAGGAGCGAGGAGCAAGTTGATATGAACAAGGGACTGAGACAGGGGTGCCCTCTATCTCCGCTGCTGTTTATGATACACAAGGTAAGAATGGAAATGACGCTAGAGGGAAGCAATATTGTGCTTAACCTCACATACAATCAGGCTGGTGGAATGGTAGAGCAGCAGCTTCCAGGTTTGTTTTGTGCGGACGACATTGTGTTGCTAACCAGCAAGAAAAGTAATATGCAACGTCTGGCTAATATCTGTGGACAGGAAGGCGAGAATTTAGGTCTGAATTTAGCATTAAAAATTGGGTCTTGTATTATTCGATGAAAACAGTGAACAGACAGTGTCAATGAGGGCCAGGAAGAAAGTCGCGTAAAATAATATAAATAACTCGGTATAGGGATAAAGGAAGGCAATAGATATATGGAAACACAGGAAAAAATAATAGCAAAGGGGAAGAGAACTCCGGCCATAATGAAACACAGAGCGCTATAGGGATGCGATAGGTACGATGTGCTCCGAGGTATGTGGAAAAGTGTAATGGTTCGAGGACTTACATTTGCAAATGCGGTTGCTTGCTTGAAGTGAGGGGTACATTCAGGACTCGATGCCAAGAAAAAAAGGTCAGTGGGAAGCCTCGCATTGGGCGCTCACGGGAAGACTACAAATCAAGCTGCGCAGGGTGATATGGGCTGGACAAGTTTTGAAGTGAGGAAAGCTCAGAGTAAACTTGATTATAATGAGAGACCGAGAAATGTGGAAGGACGTAAATGGGCTGCGAGTGTATCCAGATATGTGTACCGGCAAAACTTTAGTTCACGGTGGAGGAAATGAACTGGGAAGTTTAGTATTCGGCCGGAATGATGAGCAACATGGCAGCAAATAACGTCAAGCGGAAAATCATAGAGGCTGAGATAGTCTCATGGGTGGCGGCAATGAAAAAGAAACCTGCTATGAGTAGCTACATAGCAGGACAAAACGAAATCAGGAAATAAATAATTTATGATAACTCAACAGGAAGCTCTTTACTTTTCGAAGCGAGATCAGGATGCCTTAGAAAAACACTTATACAACGACATACAACAGTTAAGAAGAAGCATCTGCTTGCGGCGGTAAAGCTAGGGAAACGGTGGAGCATGTTTTATTTGAATGTGACGATATCTACCCAGCGGGCGAAATAAGCACCTATGGCCTCCTTATAGCCAGAACAGGGGGAAAGTAAACATGTCCGCAATTGATTAGTTAGGGGCGATTGGAAGACTGGTGGAAGAAAAGTGGGGAAACGACAAACAACGGAGACATACAAAAACAAAAGTTCCAAATAGGGGTTCAGAAAGTTTGGTCAGGGGAGCTCTTCGTGTTTGTTTTCTTTTTTTAATCTAGGTAGGACATTAGGCAATATAACAAGAGCTTGGTGCTGTAACCCACCGCCCAGTTCGAAAGGGGACGCTCCTAGCATCCATCTATACATCCATCCATGCGATTTCTTTACGCTTTCTACTAGGCAAAGGAATGAGATGTGTATCCTGTTTATTCTGAACGAAAGAACCAATAATGCTCTCAAATGTGGTATTAAAATGCATGCACCACGAAATAATTACTTTGTTTGGAATTTGACCACGAACGAACGAGCAGTTCAGGAGGAAAAGTGATGTACGTACGGCACTTATTTAGGCAACATAGTGAGGGATCTTTACGACTTTCACTTACCAGCAAAAGGTAAAGACAGGAATCGAGTGAAGAAGCGATTGTATTTGTAACAGTATGGGGGGTGGGGGGTATAATTGCGCGTAAACAATTATCTCACAGGTATACACGTAAACATAAAGAGTGCGGGTCGTAAAAAGGCATTCTATGGTTCGGAGACTGAGCGGCAAAGCACCAATGCTCAGCACATCACGCTGAGTGGTAGTCAGCATTTGGCGCGTTGCTTGTACAGGCAAACATGAACGCTACGCTAACATACTTCAAACCAATTGGTGAAGCCAAAACCTATTGAACAACTCCGTCGCCAGCAATTTACACCGCCTAATAAGACATTGTCAAGCAATCGTCGGTTTTAAGCTTAGTAGGCCCATCGATACAGCCGAAATAATGAGCCGTTTTATCGGAGCTTTTCAACTCAAGCACTCTTCACGTCACCGTGAGAGCAGTGTGGCAATCGTATATGCACACCACTGACATTTTTGTAATCACAGGTCCCAACACAAGCGGTATAATTGCCACGTAACGAGGCTGGCACTGCGCACAGAGATGCCGCGTCTAGCTCGCGTCCGTTCTCTTTACATTCGGCGACCCGACGACTGTGCTGCATGGAAAAGCTCCTTCCTTCTTCATAACTTCTTGTGGGAGAGAAGCCGTCATATCAAATCATCCCAACGTCTCTGGTCATTAAAAGGAATGTTTCCAGTTGGCGTGAGTGTGGTGAACCGACGAAAAGGCACACAACAGTTTGCGGAGACTGGCGGCCATGTTAGCAGGGCAAGCTGTTCCCCAGCGTCCCTTGCCTCAACAAGAGCCCTACTATTTGACTACGTGGGGAATGTCGCACGTGCACATGACACCGTAAGACCAGCGCTTCTTTAATAATGTAGTTAGAACTAAACACATGTCACGGCACCTGTTGCTGGATAAAGTAAATCGAAATCTTGCGAAAAATGTTTTTACAGAGCAACATAGGTTGCGTTTCTAAAATCCAGACAGCGATATCATCGGTTCGTTTTCAGAAGCTGATCGCGTGAGCACCGTAGTATTCCGCATTGGCAGACCAGTATAATTTAGTAAACTGTTGGCTAAGAGCAAATTAGCGGTGGTCTAGGGGCCGTTCAATAAATCGTTATTACAATTGTTATTATATTCTTTATCAAATGTTCATGCAAGCCACCCCTGGTCACTGGTTCTCTTACAATTGTGTACTAAAGAATCGGGAGAATGAATGTGGCAAGTTTCGGTAACCTTTATTGAGAAAACGCGGCCTATCCATGAAAAAAATTAGTTTGAAATTTGTGACGCTCCACTGACGCTCCAGCGCTGGTGTTTCGGAATCACGTGCGAAAGCTGGAAGTTTAACCTTTAAATTTCCTTCTGAGATTCAACCAATCATTATGGAATGAACATATAGAGAGTAATTTTTTCAGTTTTCCGGAATTTTTAACAATAACTTGTTGCATATCACACAATTCTGGTCATTGAGTTAAATTATTCCGAGGCGGACAATACTTTCACAAGAAATTAAACCACACATTCGAATAAATAACAAAAACTCACACTTATTAATTAGTAATTTTACGGCGGAAATTGCAATTTACGAATTGTAATCGGTTACGTTGGAATGTCTATCCACTTGAAATTAATGTTCAGCTTGACATTTTTCTACGTCTTGTTCACAACCACTCTTACTGCGCGGTCAAGGTGGCTTCTTGCCGCCGCCAGATGCTAGTCCTCCGGTCACATGTGCGGCATCGCCATCGTTTTCAAGTCCTTTGTCCAGGCCTACACGGAGTGTCTTCTTCACCGTTGAAGTATGCTACGTCCTTACTCAAATCAGACTTAACTTCAAACGTTGGCACAACTTCCGCTACGCCACTGTTAGTTTTTCGCTGCAGTAAGGTAAAGATGAGGCGAACGTTCGCAACAATGATCTTCAGATCAGGCAGTGACAGCTCGCGCCGTCACGGCATTGTGCATCGTCAGCGCCTTCCATTGGCTTCTGTTAGGCCTACTCATGACGTTCGACGCCGGCGTTCGGAACACTCGTAGCTCGTCAAGGCTCGATTCAATATCTTTGCAGGGTCTGTTCACTTTCCTCAAGGTCTACACCAGGCGTAGGATTCCCTTTCTGACAAACATTAGCTTCCAAGGAATGAACACAAAGGAAGAGAATGTTATCTCCCCACTTTATCGATCAGCACACGGCTGCTTGGACCCGCCCCGCATGACTTGGTCTGTTGTCTTCTTCTTTTGTTAGTGCCCACCGCCTCGTAATACATGATACCTTCATGTGATACATGGGCCTCGGAGAAGGCGACTGGCCAATAAACCTGAAGGCATCAAGCGGCTGGGGTTCTTAAAACAAATAATTCAACCTTTGCTTTCATGGGTGTCGCATATTGGCTTCATGTAATTTTCATTTCATTTTTCGTTCGCTCAATGCAGGAACAGGCGCCTGCGATCAGCACTCCCAAAAAAGAATCCACAGACCAAGACAGTCTAGCAGTGCACATGGAAGGCAGTGTTTTGAAAGCCTCTGCAGCACAAGTTGCAGGCTGTCATTCGGTCGTGCTAGCTTTGCACATTTTCATGGAAAGGCAAAAATAAAAGCTTGTTCTTCTACATCCTTTACAGACAGATCTTCGTGCCTATGTAAAGTGTTCAGAGCGGTACCCGGGGGCTGTAGTAGCTTAGCGGCTGTGGTATTGTGCTGCTGAGCTCAGTGATTCATCCAGCTGCATTTTGATGGGACAAAATGCAAGAATGCTCCTGTTCTTGGATACACAAAGGAACCCCAGGTGGTCAAAACTAATCCGGAATCCCGCCTACTATGGTGTGTCACAATCAGATCGTGGTTTTGGCATGAAAACCCTTAGAATGTACATTCTTTTGGTTCTGAGTAGGTTAGGGTGCCTTTATTAAGGTTTTGCAGCTTATCTAGCGGTGCTCATTTAAAAAAAATACAAACGAGTTGTTTATAGCAACCGATAGTGGCCGAGACGACTTGCTATATTTTTGTTCTATGTTCTTTTTTCAGGAGTCCGTTTTGGCCATTCCAGAGGACACGCTGGCCGAAAGCTTGCCACAAAAGCAGCTGCCTCTTAGAAGCAGCCACTAACGGCACATATTGTGTACATATGATATATTTATGTGCTTCTGTACGAACATTTTGCCATGAATTGGGTGACGTAAATTTGTGTAGTTGCTCTGCATCTTTCTTTTACCACTCCCTTGAATAAACACAGCTAGCACTCTCACACACCGAACTCACTATTTTAATTTGGACCTTTTTGAATGGCCTCGTTGATTTAGTCTTTTAATTCCATAATTGTTGTCACTTTCTAGTTCATTCATCACATTGTTCTGCATCTGACAATTCTTCCCGATGCTGTGTTTTGTGACAAACATTTAACAGCCACCAAGACAGCATGGCATGGACATCCATAAGGTAACCTTAAGGGAATACTCACTTGAGCCTTGAAGTTCCCGCAGCAGGTCACCACGACTATATGGATTTTGACGGCATCTGCTCTGACATAGCAAATATTTTTATCAGGGAAAATTGACTACATTGCATTCGAGAAGAGCCAATCTCTGCACTTAGCAAGTTTAAAAACCTTTATATAGAGCTACGGCAGCCCAAATAAGAAAAATACTTTGAAATCAATGACGTCACATTGGCGTACTGCACTGGAGCTTGAGTATTGGAGTATTAGCACAACCCTAATTTACACCATAGGTGCCTATCTTTATCCCTTAACAATGATCATCTATGCGTGCCTTTCCTTTTAATACTGTGCAGCCTACACTTCCAGGTCACAAATGGCATGAAGTAGCATTCTTGACACAAAAGTAGCAGGCACAGAGTTTTTAAGAAAGTGAGCGCCAGCAAGACGGATGATTATTGTTCAAATTCTGAACAGAAGAACGACACACACATTCCTGTGTGTATTTTGTCCAAGCGCTCGTCTTCCAGACTTCGAACTATGCTACACCAACTAACCCAATTTTCTGCCCTAGTACTGGTTAGTGTTCTGGGACAAAAAGACGCCCCGAAGGGTGCAAGCTGTTTTTAGAGTATGGCTTTGGACTTAATTCAAAGTACCATATTGAGTTGGTGTGTGTTGCATGGCTTCTGAAGTGTAAGACTGCACCAAGACAAGGACAGATATAAAGGAATACAACACAACCACTTGTCTGAATTTATTTATTTATTTATTTAACAATACTGCTGATCTCACACGAGATCATAGCAGGGAGGGCACATACATGAGTACGGTGTAAACGATACATAAGGCAGGTATGTAGAATACAGTGTTACAATAATTATTCATCAAGTCAACTATAACAATATAACGGACGAAAGTACTTGGAACACAGAAGAAGTAAGTAAAACAAAACTAAGTCAGCAAAAAGAAAGGGAGCACAATTGTGACGCAAGTGCGAAATCGGAATACATAGAACGTAATACAGTTCAAAAATGTACATAATGAGGTGTAAGATTAGTGATGAACAGCTATGCACGTATTATTTCCTCGACCAATGCTAGAAAATTTACCAAAGTCTGAGTGCTCGTGACTGAAGGGTCCAGTTGGTTCCACTCTCTGATTGCACGATTAAAATAAGAGTATTTAAAACAGTTTGAGTTGTACCTGCGTTCAATAAGGGTATGAGGATGTTTATGACGTGTAGGTCTTGTGCGGGAGAAAGAGATAACTTTAGGTGTGTCAATGTTTATTTCGCCATTAATTAATTGATACAAGAATTTCAGTCGGGCTAGTTTTGCTCGATTTTGTAAGGTTAGCATACCAGATTGCTTTAGTAAGCTAGTTGGTGAGTCAATTAGCTTGTATTTATTAAAGATAAACCTTAACGCCTTTCTCTGCACCCCCTCTAGTCTGTCAATAAGTTCGTTAGTGAAAGGAAACCAAACAACGTTAGCGTACTCAAGGGTTGGTTGAACAATCATGCGATAAGCCGACAGCTTTGTGGCGGGTGGTGCCAGGCGAAGTCGTCTTCTCAGGAAGAAGAGTCGCTTTAGTGCAGTCGATGTAATGTTTTCAACATGCGTATTCCATCGAAGATCATGGGATAATGTTAAACCTAAGTACTTATGCTCTAAAACCCTAGTCAGAGGCGTGTTATTAATGGTGTAGGTGAAGTGCGATATTTGTTTCTCTCTAGTTATTGTTAATGTTACCGATTTCTGTGCATTTAGTGTCATCTGCCACTCCTGACACCAAATGAAGACCGACTCTAGAGCATTATTTAGAATTTCATGGTCATCATTAGAATTAATTTCACGATACAAGATGCAATCATCCGCAAAAAGACGTATATTTACTTGACACCTAGCAGGCAAGTCATTTATGTAAATAAGAAATAAAACAGGTCCTAGGACGCTACCCTGGGGTACACCGGAAGTTACAGGGGCTAAGCTAGAAGCTTCATTATTTATTTGAACGAACTGTGATCGGTTAGCGAGGTAGTTTTCAATCCAATCAACAACAGGACCGTCACCTATTGTTGAGCGAATTTTTTTAACTAGTTTTTTGTGGGGTACGCGGTCGAAGGCCTTTGCAAAGTCTAGTAAAATTAGGTCTATCTGTTGTCCATTGTCCATAGATTGAGATATGTCGTGCGTTAGTTCTATAAGTTGCGTGACTGTCGAAAGTCCTCTCCGGAAACCATGCTGACACGGTGATAGTATGGATTCTTCGTCAAGGTATGTGGTTATGTGTTTTAGGACTATGTGTTCAAGAAGTTTGCATACAGTCGAAGTTAGTGAAATAGGTCGGAAATTTGACTCCTGAGAAGCGCTTCCAGATTTATGAACTGGGACAACCTTGGCAATTTTCCAATCTGCAGGAAGAGTACTGGTTGTTAGAGATTTCTTAAAAATTAAGGAAAGATATTTATCGCTCTATTCAGCATATCTCACAAGAAATACGTTGGGTATATTGTCTGGCCCAACAGATTTTTTAGTGTCAATTTTCAGTAGAAGGTTTAGTACCCCTGCTTCAGTTATATTAAGTGGGCCAATACGTGTGCGGGCGCACGGCTCTACGTTCGGAAGCCTGCCGTCATCGATATAAGTGTTAAAAGAAGTCCGGTGTTTCGGTTGTCGGCACTAGAAGTTGTAGAGCCGTCATGCTTCTTAGGGTTAAGATAATTCCAAAATTTTTGAGGTGCGGTCTTCGAGAAATTACGAAGAGTATTGGCGAAGTAGTTAGCTTTAGCGTCCTTAATTTTAGATTTCATATTGAAAATGGCTTCACTCAGCCTCTGCCTAGTTGTGTGCAAAGTGTTTACTTTTAGCCTTTTTCGTATCCTATTTACTTTTCGTTTCGCCTGGATAATTTCACGTGTAATCCATGGATTAGCCGTGTTTGATTTTTTTGTCTTACTTGGCACGTACGTACGAGTGCAAAAAAAAATAAGATGTCTTTAAACTTACTCCACAGGACATTAATGTCTGTAGAGGCAAGCTTAGAAAATTCCTCAAACTTAGCATATTCAAAACTAAGGTGGTCGATTATACTGGCATCATCAGCATTTGAAAAGTCCAGAAAGGTCGTGCACGTTTTCGGAGTATGCGTAGAACCTTTTATGTGTATAGTGCAATATGTGAGCTTGTGGTCTGATATTCCTTCCATTATTTGAGTATCTATACGTTCGTGCGAAAAGTGATTGCTCAAGAATACCAGGTCAAGAATGTTTGATGCGGTACCCTTAATGCGCGTGGGCTCTGTGACAACTTGGCATAAGTTAAAATGGAGCATCATATCACAAATAAGTTCAGATGAAGCAGAGGGGAACTGCATGGCTTGCCAATCAATATCTGGCAAGTTGAAATCTCCAAGTAAGATTAGTCGACCAGATGATGCATGACGTTCCAAGTAGTCGCATAATGATTGAATCACGTCATTATCAGCCGTGGGACTGCGGTAAACACAACCCACGGTGATAGTGTGCTGGCCTACATTTATCTTGCAAAAGATTGCTTCCACGTTCTCGACATCAGGTAGTGCCACGAAAGGGATGTTCTTTTTTATTAGTAAGGCAATGCCTCCACTACGTGTCGGTCGATCATTCCGTATTATTGAGTAATTTGGCGTGGCTAGTTCACCGTCTAGAATATCAGCCGTTAGCCATGTTTCCGTAACTGCAACAAAATCAGGTTCTAGACTAATCAGTACGGATTCGATAGCATCTAGTTTATTCATGACACTACGTGAATTTACATTTATGAAACTTATACGTACCCGTGCCACACGGGCAAAGTAGAGTGCACTTTGAGCGAGTGCACTTCGCGGCTAGTGTCATTCGCAGGCTGCCACACGGGAACGCTTAGTGACACTCACTGCAGAGTGCACTCGCCGGCGAGTGTGTTTGGCGAACTCACTTCGCGACGGCGAAGTGTGTAGCCTCGTTACCAATGCTTAGAAGATGCATAAAGTGATATTGAAAGAAGGGTCCGGAGTAACTTTTAATAAGATTGTTTTAAATTGCTAACGTTACAAGATAATAAAATGTGCCACACCGCAAAAGAACGACAATAACTGCAAAAAAACTCTCGCTCTCGGGCTGTTCACGACCACGCCGGATAATGACTGCGCAGTTGTTTGGTGGATCGAGTAGTTCTGACTGTTGCTAGTCAAGTTGCCGTCGTTTCCGGCGGTTATAAAGGTGGATTGTAAATGTTCTTTCTAACAATAATAAACTGTTTTTGTGCACACATTTTTAGTAAATATATGCTTTCCCGTATGACTCCCGGTTGCCATGACCATCAATTTGAAAGAACACTTTTCTTTCTCGTGTAGCAGCGCACCGCATAAGTGACACTCAGCGCGCTGAAGTGCACTCTCTCGAAGTGCACTTTACTTTGCCCGTGTGGCACTGGTATTGTTCCGGATGCTCCTATGTTCGGCGCGGACGCAGCGACATTGGCTCGCTTCTCTGTTTTTTTGGGGGGAGCGGTTGCTCTTCAATGGAACTACGCCATCCTTTTGGTCATCCCAACAGAACAGTTCACCGTTCACTTTCAACTTGTCGTACGATAAGGACACCTTATCGCCAGCTTCCTTTTTTGTTTTGGCGTAGTTCCAGAGCTTTTTCCTTATGTCTCGTATTCTAGTTGAATAGTCTTCACTAATAGAGCAGTTGGTCCCCTTCAACCTTTGACAATTTTTCAGTACTCTAGTTTTTTCTCGAGCGTCAACGAGCTTCATAATTACTGGCCTAGATTTCTTTTTTTCTGGTCTTCCGAGCCTATGAATTCTTTCTATAGCTAGAGGCTCCGTTTTCAGGACGCTCTTAACAACTTTTTCGTTAATTAGTAGTTCCAGACTCTCACTGTTTTCTTTTTCATTCTCCTGTATTCCATAAATTATCAAGTTAGATCTTCTGGAACGGTTTTCCAGATCGTCTACTTTAAGCTCCAGAGCTTGTACAACATTTTGCAAATTAGTCACCTGCTTCATACAGCTTCTTATTTTATCGTCTAGAGCCGTCAGCAATTCCAACTTAGACTCAATAGCGGTTATCGTTCCAATTTGATTTCCCTCAAATCCTCAGCAATCTGCTGAAGCTGCTTTGAGAGAGCAGCAGCCTCAGGCGCGGGGTTAGTCTCAACATCACCACATAATAATAGAAGTGTATCGGCAAGCGTAACGTTAACACAGTCACACAGCAAGTCTATAAGCAGCCTCGGGCACGGCAGCACAACCAAAAACACATTATTTGATCAACAGCATTTGCCGTAACGTTTGCTCACCTGCATAAAGAAGGCGAATGGATTAGCAGGGTGCATTCCGATGGTGCCGCCGTGCCCTTGACACGCGCGAAGCCTGAATGCGACTTTTATGTCCCACGATGACCACTTTCACGCCAGGGTGCCGTTGAATGTAGCGTCCGTATTCGTTGCTGTCACCAGGCGCGAAGCGCCTATGTCACCGCTGAGTATCAGCGGCATCGATGACACGAAGGTGCTGGTATCGTGGAATGTCTCTGTCAAGTTGCTTTGCGCAATGCGCGCCGGTCCTTCGTAGCCCGATGGCAACATCAGCAGAACGACGAGTAACTGCATAAAGAAGGCGAATGGATTAGCAGGGTGCATTCCGATGGTGCCGCCGTGCCCTTGACACGCGCGAAGCCTGAATGCGAGTTTTATGTCCCATGATGACCACTTTCCCGCCAGGGTGCCGTTGAATGTAGCGTCCGTATTCGTTGCTGTCACCAGGCGCGAAGCGCCTATGTCATCGCTGAGTATCAGTGGCATCGATGACACGAAGGTGCTGGTATCGTGGGATGTCTCTGTCAAGTTGCTTTGCGCAATGCGCGCCGGTCCTTCGTAGCCCGATGGCAACATCAGCAGAACGACGACTAACTGCATAAAGAAGGCGAATGGATTAGCAGGGTGCATTCCGATGGTGCCGCCGTGCCCATCGGAATGGTGTGCGGCAAGTGGTGTGCGGCAATACACTTCTGAATAAACAAGCGATTGATACTATTGAATAACGCATACGATGATAGGGCCTGAAGGCGACTCAATATTAGGATTTTTCCCGAGTTAGTGAGGGTCAAACTATTAATCTTGTACTGATTGAAACCGTTTAATAATGCATTGATTCATAATGCCGAAATGGCAGCTCAAAATTATCTTACTTTAAATAGTTTCTTTCTCCTTCTTCCGAAGAAGCGAGAGTCAAATTGATACTATTGAATAACGCATACGATGATAGGGCCTGAAGGCGACTCAATATTAGGATTTTTCCCGAGTTAGTGAGGGTCAAACTATTAATCTTGTACTGATTGAAACCGTTTAATAATGCATTGATTCATAATGCCGAAATGGCAGCTCAAAATTATCTTACTTTAAATAGTTTCTTTCTCCTTCTTCCGAAGAAGCGAGAGTCAAATCATAAACTTTTTAGTACTATATGCAATTTCTATGACCATTAGTGGTATGCAAGGTGGACCAGGGAAGTTTGCTGTGACCATGTTCAGCAGGCATTCTTTTTGTAGGGCAGTTGGGAAGGAAAGAAAATTAGCGTAGGCGCGTTGGTACAGTCAACAGAGGTTGTTTATACCGGGTCAATGATGCAGTGTCACCTCCGGGAGCTGCACGGCGTAGTTTTCCGAAGCGTAGGTGCCAGGCCGTGCAGGGGACGAGGACTGGCGTGGTTGCGGTGATAGAGATCGACGGCCTTTTGGTGACAGCGAATGGCTGTATCTGGAGTGTGGAGCGGTGGTGTAGGAAGCCTGTGGATCAGAGCGGGGGGAAAAATTACTCCATCTCCCGCTAAAGGGAACCATGTGTGGATGCGAAGCAGCGGGAAGATGGTTTCGCGGCAGCGGCTCGAGTGCTCATCGAGGCGCTGCACAGGAAAGAGAATGAGGCGCGCGCGCTCCGTCATTTTCATACCGCGGAACTACCGTGGCGCCCCCAGCGGAGTATGTAGCTTGAGCGGGAGATGGTCTCGTGGCAGTGGCCCGACCGCTCATCGCGACGCTGCACAGGAGAGAGAATGAGGCGCGCGCGTTTCGTCATTTTCATACCGCGGAACTACCGTGGCTCCCCAGCGGAGTATGCAGCTGTTGCACCACCTGTCGTGCGCGCCGCTCCGGATTCCTAGAGGAAAGAAAGGGGGACCGTAGGAGAGGGGAGAGGGGAAGGGGACGCGAATGCGCTGTAGGGGTGTGGGACGCGGGACGGACGGACAGAGCCACCGGCAAGAAATGCATCGCATTGAAAACGTCGAATGTTGCCTTAAGCAGGACGCCAAGGTTCAGTGCTCTAGTTTGAAGCTGATGACCAGTGACTGCGGCAAGGATGGACAACGTGTCCAACGCGAGAGCAGTTTAAACATATGCGTCGGTCGTCTGCTGTCGTTGTGTCAGTCGGTTTTGTCTAGCGTGGACGGCAGGCCTGGTTATGGGTGGCATTCGCAGGAGTACGTTCGGGTGCACTGATAGAACAGACGGCGGTTGATAAACCCAGGCCTCGAAATCTGCGCAGACGACTGCTTGTATGAGCGACACGGTGGGCAGGTTGGCTGACTGAACGTCTGAAAGATAGGTCGTAGGAGCTATTGCTTCTTGTTCGCGGCGGACAACGCGAATTGCATCATCCATGTCTGTAGACTGCGCAGACATTGGTGCATGGGTCAGCGCATGGTGGTGTGGTGGCGGTCTAAGGCAGCCGAAGGAACTGACAGACGATGAGGCGAATCTTCACTTGTTCAAAGCGTTGACATTCCTTAACTATGGCATCGACCGTCGTACAGTCCTTGAAGACAAGTAGAATAAACGCATTATCGGATATGGCCTTCAAAATGTGCGTAATCGTGTCAGATTTGGTGATTTTTGTGTGAGCTTTTCGACAAAGGCCTAGCACATCCTGTATAAGAAATTTAGGATTCTGTGTTCATCTGGAAACGGGATCCCAGCTCGTTTTTTTTTGGGGGGGGGGGCATTTTTAAAACCTCCGATGACTCGTCGTGTTAGAAGCTCGACACTTACCTTTTCCTTTGCAGTGCACATGAGATCTAAATGTTTGTCATTCCGTCCTGGCCACCGATCTGCCTTGCCCACAGAGCCAGCAATTTCTCGCCCCATGGTTTCATTGCGACCAACAATCTTTGTGACCCACGGGAGAAGTCACTTACAGCGACAATACCAGTACACATTGCTCTTTTCGCCAGCGACCATACCTCTTGCCAGCTGCTGTACAACGGCATGTGCCAATTCGGTGTTTGTTATCGGCAGATCAGGATCATCACACGAAATACGGGAATCCCCTGTCTCAAATGGATTACCCCCTCGAATGCTTGCAAAGCGTAGAGTCTTTCTCATCCTTGGATCTTCACGGCGGTTATTGCCGAGTACCGATGGATGAAGATAACAGTGAGAAGAGAGCCTTAGTCACGCTGGGCAGCATTCACGAATTTGGCGTATTTATCCATTCGGGCAATGTAACGTGCCTACCAGATTTGTGCACGTGATGGAAGCCATTCTTCGCGTCCATATGTGGTAGACCAGTCAGTGCTATCAATATTAGACTGTCTTAATGCACGAATAAATGCCCCATATGCGACACCGCGTATGCGAGTCTTCAATGAAATTATGCTGGATTGCGCAAGTACGCCTCGTAATCCGCATACTACCGTGTTTACTCGAACCGATGAAGCTGCGTAGCTCGGCCGCTTTTAGGCTGGAGTGGTCACTCTTGTAATCCGTATGTTACTCTATGCTGGGTTGCTGCGATCAATGAGGTCGCGGCCCCGTGCGGAGACCTCCCATTGCACTGCGGTTGGTTGAAGCGCGCCACTTCCACGAATCGGGGTTGGTGGGGCACATAATTTTTGGTAGTGAGGCTCGGCGTTCGCGCCAGCCCCAAGGTAAATACACCTGGTAGCGAAGGTTGCATAGAAGTCCATACGTTCTAAACATGGCGGTTCATCGGCGGTTCATGGGGCTTAGCACCATCTGTGTGAGGAGGGAACACTTCCGGCGGGAGAAAATAATTTGACGTCATATCCCTTGAAAACCGAAGTGACGTCATTTTGTTCTCAAACGCGCGAAATTTGTTTTCCGAGGCCTGCATTAGAGCTGTATATTCAAATACCCCGTCATTCGACTTGATGGGCGTTCTGAGCTTTGAGCGCGGAATGCGGTGCAGCAAGAGGACCGCCGTACGGGTGTCGAAATCGCACTCCTGCACAGAACGTAAGAGTGCTCGTCCTTTCGTCGGACGCCAAGCCAGTCGGCCAGCGCTGTCGCACGAAAACAACTAAAGTAAACAATTATGTGGTGGTCGCAACTCACTACTTTTCAATGAACAGGTGAAGAAACAATGAAACTACCCGCGCCACCAAACTCAGACAAACGTCGACAAGCAAAACAACACAACTAGCGAGGGGGGGGCGTATTGTAAGGGGTCAACTTTACGAGCACGCCTTTCTGCACACTTCAAGAGCTGCATTGCATTGCAAGGGATAGCGGCGTCAAAGCGCGCGCCGCTATCGGTGGGCGTTCTTACGGTGGACGCTGAGAAAAGGTATTTATGGATAATGATCAAGTAAAATAGAGTTGCCTCTTCTTTTCTCGCCATGCTTACATAAAATTGATTAGGAATTTTATTTTCAGTGAATGATTCTAAATTTGTCTCGCTTTAATTAAATAAAACGCCTTTTTCTTTCCTAATGTTTGTTCCCTCGAAACACAGTCGCGCTTCAATCGCTGCTCCCATAACCACCCTTGCTGATGTCGGTGACAATTCGTTCTGAACCGCTTTTTGCCCTAAGCTTCACAGCCTATTTGGATCGACCTTGCAGCGCCGCTGCCGACAGGACCCCGTCATTCAGAATCAGGGCTCGAATTCACAAAAACTTCTTACGCTGAAATTTTTTGTAAGAAAGAATTTTAACCAATCCGGATGCCAGACATATCATCAGCGAAGCCGGCCAGCCAATGGCAAAGCGAACTTACGATAGAAAAGCTTCGTGAATCTGGCCCAAGATTCTTTCGCGCAATATATCGCGAATTCAAAATACCTAAAAAGCTGCGCTCAAAATTCGCATTAGGGAGTCTCGTAATGGTCGGTGAAAATTTTACTCGTCTAAAATATTACACAACTTCGCGTATTTATCATAAAAATTATTAAAGCCTCAAGCAAAGTATTTTCAGATTCTTTCTAGTACAACCGTTGCATTTCAGTGATTCAAGCACCATTCAGCCGAATATCAAACTATTCGCATATTAAGATAATCACCTTCTATGATTTCTGCGTGATATCTTTTCTTTGTATGGTTTGTATAGCAACTTCTCGTTCAACCGAAACATTTAAATGAAAGTTTGCATGCAGCAACTGCAGTTACGAACAAGTGAAGTTTACGAGGGCATTTCTGACCAAAGAATAGTTTATTTTACGAGTATCCTTCCACATAAGTCCCATTCAATAAACACCACACTGATAAATGCCAAAAATATGACGTAGCTGATCATCCAAATCTTCCATTTCATATGGAAGAAGCATTTCTCTCATTTTCTAATGGCAACGTTAACAAATTGCGAACAAAGTTGAAAATGTGTTGTGACTTTTTGATGGGTAATTTTACACCTGACAAAATGAAAAGGATTGGTCGAGATAACAGATGTATGACGATAGAAAGTATTTAATACTCGAAATAATCGCTAACGTAAGCAAGAACTTGATAAGAACTTTATATTGAATTTAGCTCTAGCTAATTGAATTTAGCTCTTGTCGCGGCGTAGTGACAGTTAGGAACACAGTAGCAAAACTATGATTAAATAACGAAGCGATCTCTTTATTGGCAAACCTGCGCCCACAAAAGCAAGTGACACTCGAAGCACAACGATAGGGGTTGGCGATCGTCGAAATCTAAACAGCGGGTCAAGCGAGTCGGCTATCACTGGCTGTGACACGTGACTCGTCGAATGTTCCGGCGTAATCGATGATGCATGCGTTCCTTCCAGAAAGTACTAAGAATATGCGTCACGCACGCAATCAGGGGCGGAATCTAATAACGGCTCCGAAAGGAACCGGTTCGCTTGCCCTCACGTGATTGGTCAGAATTGTGGTTGCGTCAGCGGTCGTCAGAGACAGCGGGGCGGTACCGCAAAATTTGAACACGTCACGCATCTGTCGATCATCTTCAAAGAGAACCCGTCGTCGGCCATGAGTAGAACCGGCGAAGAGGTAGTCCGCTTTGGGTTCCGTTGCTGCGGCTTGGCTGTTTGCTTGCGACCTTGGCCGCGCGCGCGTGCCGTGCCGCCTCGGAGACTCACGGGCGGTGGGCGCGTGCGCTGATTATCCCTTAGGTATGCCTGGAGACACATGAAAACATGGCGGCGCCCCTCATTCTTTGCCTCGGGTTGCTCTCTCGGACCCGTCAACGACTGGAGGGGCTAGACGCGTTTTCAGAGCTAACAGAAGAGGAGTTTCGGCGTCATTATTGTCTCTCAAAGGGAACCGTTCGATGGCTGTGCGGCGACGTCATTGCATAAAGAACCAAATTTCAAAATTTCCGCACAACTGATGGTGACCTGGCCATTTCCTTTGATTGGAGTGGTAACAATTTTTAACGCCTGGATTTTCACCTGGCGACGAACAGTTAAACAAATGATAATATTATATTGCCTAATGTACAAAAAAGGAATATGTCAACACGCGACGATAATTGAAAGCTCTGAGGACAATATTTAAATAATCGTTCAAATTTATTGAGCAAGAGGAAACATTCCGCAATTCCTTGATTAATTCGTAATATGATGACGTACACTTCAAAGGCCGCACCGTTTCGTTTATTGGTCGCATCCTCCCCGTCTTCCCCCTCCGGCTTGGGAGTGGCCTATTTAGTGACGTAAGGGACGAAGCGAACCTCTTCGCATTCGGAACCATTATAAGATTCCGTCCCAGAGAACACTAGGTTCGGAGCCGAGAGACAACGGATAGAACCATCGACAAGGCTACGTTCACAATTGGGAAGCGGCAAGCGGGCGGAAAGGCCAAAGCGACCGGAAAATCTTTTCCGCGCATGTCCAAGTTGTTCACATTTCTTTTGCTACCGCCGCGGCCGCCGCTGCCACTTTCGCCCACATCCATCTAGTCTGTGTACGTTTGTCGGCGTTGTGGCGCTCATTATCGCACCATTTCGAGCGGTATGTCCATTCATTGTCCCACCCGTCATCAAAAGTGTTCATTTCGCGCAAAATAGCGTGTCATCTGCGACCTTCGGTAAATTCCTCGTTGGCGTTCCGTAATTCTGCTCACACGGGCAGGGTAGCGCTGAGTCACAGGTTGGTGCCTAGGCGTGATTATATTTCTTTAATAGCTTTTATTTAAAGGTTGTAATAACATTTGATCATTTCGTATTATTGGCGGCGCCTCCAGTACACCAAAGCTAAAACCCGGGCTGGCCCTTATGTTGGGGCTCGCCGAATCCTGCGCGTCCTACGTTTGACCTGAGACCTATGCTCCCAATCTATAGTCGCGACGAGAAAAGCACTGGGCAACGAAAAAAGCGCCCTGCGACTTCTGCAACATACCGCGCCCGTGCGAGGAGAATAGCGGAGCGCCAACGAGGAATCTGCCCAACTTTTTTCTGCCATGGAAGTGGGAGAAGAAATTGTTTTTTTACTTCTAACTATTGTTTCATAGAAATGGACAATGAATAAACGGAAGGAGCGGACACCTCGGAAGCGGCGGAGGTAGGTTCGCCCGGCTCTGCAAAAGCTCGAGATGTTGGGTCACGCCAAGGCTTCGTTGCCGCACCTCCGGTCGCGCGACGTTAAATACTATTGCGAGTATTGCTGACAGTACGTTTTAGTACCACTCTTGTAGAGCAAGTGGTGGATCTAGATCGCGTCGAGCACCATCGCAGCCTGCACTTTTGGTGCCACGTACAATTTTACGACCGGATGTTTACATGCTAGTGGAGCTTCCGGTCGAGCGTAACGACTTTCCGCCGCGTTTTCGCCTCGCCATGGCGAAAAAATCTGTCCGAGGCCGATTTTGCTCGCCGCCTGGTTTTCCGCCCGCTTTGCCGCCTAGGCGGGCGGGTTTTTCGAAGTTTTTGCCGCTTCTGCTTGCTTCGAGACCAAGTGTGAACGTAGCCTAACATTCGGGAAACTTCTGATACATGCAGGCTTACATGCAGGCTCGGCGAACGCTATCGCCGAGCGATAGCGTTCAACATCTGTTAGCCGGTTAAAATGCGGTTACCGGAGAAAAATAAGCAAACGTGTCACTATTACAGCATCAGCATTTCTGTTCAAGGCGTTAAGTAAGTTCTATTGTGCTTACACACTAAAAGTTTGCTGGGCCGGATAATATTCAAAATACGTTCCTAAAAAGATATTCTAACTTACTGGCTCGCATATTAATAATTATTTTTGAGAAGTCCATCGATCCTGCCTCGCGACCTGATTATTGGTGTGCCGCAAGAGTCATTCAGGTTACAAGTCGATAACTACAATTTTATATCCCTCATTTCTACTTCCTGTAAAATGCTTGATCATAGATTAGGCAAAAAATACAATGACCTTTTAACCAAGAAAACGTTCTAACTGATGAGTAATATGGTTTTCGGCATGAATACTTACAGCAGTTAATGAATTGTCCGCGGTTCTTGACAAGGCGGTCAGATTGACTTAAAACTATAAGCTTTTTCTAAAGCACGTGAATGGTTAGCACACTGGAAGTTAATATGAAAATCGAAAGGAATTGGTTTGGCCTCTAAAATAATTAACTGGGTTATCATCTACACTGCTGTGGTTGCTTAGTGGCTATGGTGTTGAGCTGCAAAGCACGTGGTCACCGAATCAAATCGCGGCCACGGCGGCCGCAATTCGATGGCGGCGAAATGAGAAAACACCCGTGTGTTTTAGGCTCATGTTAAAGAACCTCAAGTGGTAGAAATTATTCTGGGGTCCCCCTCTACGGCGTGCCTCATGATCAGATTGTGGTTTTCGCACGTAAAAACCATCATTAAATTTTTTTATCTGTGACCCCCTGCGCAGCTGCCACCTCGACGACCAACTCTGGGCTACCCAGCAAGCCTGCGAGGTGGCGAAGAGGCAAGTCCTCGACGTCCCCACGTTGGAGGCCTAGGACCAGTCAACTAAACTGTTGGCTTCAATAAAAGTTTGTTCCTCCTCGTCTACCTATCCAACCACAAGCAGTATGTTGACATCGACGAGTCCTCTTTCTTGTGCTCACACCCACATGCCCACCGAGAGAACAAATGGACACTGTTGCACCCACTGCTACGAATGAAGCAGCAACTCCAAGGCCGCCTTCACCACACATGCAGCCCCCACCAACCAAAAGGAAGAATGTCGAAATAACAGACACCGACAACACCGTTGAAAACGCCATATTTGCCCTCAGTGACCACATGACCACCCTGGAAAACAAACTTGTTGAGCATGAATATCGACTACATAGAAAGCTTGATGCTTTTATTTGTTAGGCATCTGGGCACTTCGGCAGATTTCAATAGCTAATCGACAGCTGGGGAGGACGCTCCACGACGTCACAGGCTCCCAGCCTTCACAACAGCGATAACAATAATGAAGCCAGCACGTAGTCTGGTCATCTGGCAGTGGAACTGCCGGGGGTTCCGCAACAAGAGCACCAGTCAAACACTATTTCTGCAGAATCTTAACGAGCTCCCTGACATCATAGCCTTGCAGGAAACACACGGGAAAGTAACTCTACCTGGATACAACTCGTTTCAAGACCCTGACATAGTCAATCCCAACACTGCCATAGTCGTAAAACGACACCTTCCTGTTATATGGGAGACA
Source organism: Dermacentor silvarum (assembly GCF_013339745.2). Lineage (NCBI taxonomy): Eukaryota > Metazoa > Arthropoda > Arachnida > Ixodida > Ixodidae > Dermacentor > Dermacentor silvarum. The sequence continues at coordinate 449,673,470 of NC_051154.1, read as the reverse complement.
TTCACCAGTACTGACATCCCTCACGATATCATCTAAATTCTACCTCAAAGCCTCATACAACCCACCCTATACCTGTTGAATGTTTACAGCCCTCCCAAAGCTCGACAACACCGCTTTGAGCACATGCTTGCTCAAGCCAAAGCTAACACCAATAAACAAATGTGGGGCCACTCTGCATCCACCCCTAAGCGAAGAGCTCTGTGGCAGCACATACACAATCAAGGTTTCACCATCCACTATGACTTTACTCTTCCTACCCGGCTAGGAAATGGCGTCAGTCACCCTAACCCACCGTATCACTCAGGTGACGTAGCAAAACGTCCTAAACAACTTAGGAAGCAGCCATTAGACCCTTGAACTCCGCGTAAACTTCAAGCACAGACCGCTGGCCAGGAAACCACTATAGGCTTACCAATTGGACGGAATTCAGAAAATCTCGCTCCAACACCAACGAAGAAGGCATTACCTACATAGAGCAATGTGCAAACGCTTTACAAGCAGATGTAGAGGTCCAACCCACCCCTCTCCCGTTAGATACATCCTTGGCAACAGTTAATTCGAAGCTCCCACACATGTGGGAAGCGAATTAATCCTTACCCAGGAAATGGCTAACAGCCCGTTACAAGCACAAACTCCGAATTATAATCGCCAAATTTGACTCTCAGATTGAACAATACGCTATCAAATTGGCGGCACAGCAATGGACTCAGGTTTGCGAAGGAACGCATGGTCACCTTAGCACAAAAAAGACCTGGCAATTGCTCCGGCTCCTGCTCGACCCCACCACGTCTAGGGCGCATAATAACCACAAGATCAATAAACTGCTACATGAACATGCAGCGGACCTGCCGGCAATGTGCAGTAACCAGGATTTCAAACATATGCCCCCTCCTACACAAATACCCATGCACGACTATACTGGTGAACCGAATTAGGGACTTTGCAGCCCATTCACAGAAGCGGAGGTTCGACTTGCCCTCAACCCAGTGCGAACCACCACGGCACCAGGTCCAGACTCTGTGACAAATAAGACGCTTCGCATCCTCGAGGAACAATCCATACACACACTCACCGAGTATTACAACCACCGTATCGAAGACGGCGAGATACCCCAACAATGGAAAGCAGCCAAGGTGATCTTCATTCCCAAGCCGAATAAGCCCATTCACATTAATAACTTCCGTCCCATCTCTCTCACCTCATGCATAGGGAAGATCTTGGGAGCCCGTGATCCGCCTACGCCTCTACAAATACACCGAAGATAATCACTTGTTTCCCTGGGAAATGACTAGCTTTCGCAAGATCCTTTCTTGCCAGGATGTCATGCGAAGGCTCAACCAAGACATTATCGAACTGAGTGACGCACGTGACACAAAAGCGTTGCTCGGCCTCGACGTCAAGGGATCCTTCAATAATTTGTCGCACTTGGCCATTGTACGCGAACATAGCGGTATAAACTGCGGAGAGGGAATCTACCGCTATATATGCAGCTTCCTTACGAAGCGCACTGCAATGCTCCAATGAAGCAGCGAACAATCTTGTCAAATAAGTTAAGGAAGTACTGGTACGCCCCAAGGAGCAGTAATCTCCCCCTTCCTCTTTAATTTGGCTATACGACCATTAGCTTTCACGCTCAAGAAGATTCCTGACTTCCGATTCGCACTGTACGCGGACGATATTACGCTGTGGATGACCGGAGGTTCGGAGGGGAACATCCAAGACACCCTCCAAGCAGCCGCTGACTAGATCGAATAAGTAGGTCACGACTTGAATCACCCGCCGGGGTGGCTCAGTCGACTAAGGCGTTGCGCTGCGGAGCACGAGGTCACGGGATCGAATCCCGGCCGCGGCGGCCGCATTTCGATGGAGGCGAAATGCAAAAATGCCCGTCTGCTTGCATTGTAGTGCACGTTAAAGAACCCCAGGTGGTCAAAAGTAATCCGGAGCCCTCCACTACGGCGTGCCTCATAAACAGCACTGGTTTTGGCACGTAAAACCCGAGCAAGTAAAAAGACTACTTTAATCTTAGGTCCTCCTGAACTAAATCAGAGCCTCTCCTTCTGCCCCCCCCCCCCCCCCACGAGACGCTTCAGGACGCCGCCCCCGAATGTCCAACTCACAGTTGAAGGGCACTCCATACCCCAGGTAGACAGGATAAGGGTGCTAGGACTTCACCTTCAAGGCAACCGAGGAAATCAGCGTAGCTTGCATGCACTACAAACAACAGTAGATAACACGCTACGCCTCATAGGAAGGATCTCCAACAAACAGAGAGGTCTTCGAGTGAAGGAGTTTATTCGGCTCATCCACGCTCTTGTCCTAAGCAAAGTCACCTTCGCACTACCATATCTCCCACTCTCTAGGAAGGAAGCGGGTACTGTAAATGCCTTGATCCACATGATACACAAAGTCGCTCTTGGTGATCAGATTAGAGCATCGACACAAAGGGTGATGGCTACAGCCACAATTATTACCCTTCAAGAATGAATCGAAGCATTTCTTTCATCGCAATATCAGAGGCTCACCATCACTGAAGCTGGGCGTGAGATCCTGTGACAACTTCATTACGCTCCACCACTCAACGAGAACAAGCGACATCAACATCCTCCGAACATACACGGCCAATGCCACATCCAACCCCTACCCAGAAACATGTGCCCCGAATTTCACATCAAAGGCCGGAAACTTCGAGCCAAGGCGCTGCAACGCAGCTATGGACAGGCGGAATGAGTCTACTATGTGGACGCCGCAGCCTATAACATTAAACATCATTATGCTCCAGTGGTCGTAGGCAAGCAGGGCAACACTGTTCGTTCAGCATCAGTCAAGGCCACCTCGGCGGGCGACGCGGAAGAAACCGCCATTGCACTCGCATCGGGGGTACTGATTGCGATGACATCATCAGTGACTCGAAGACTGCTATCCGGAACTTCAGTAGGGGCTACATCACCAACCTCGCGCACGCTCTATTTGTCGCTCACCCGCTGAAAAACTACATCGCTCTCATCTCGACTCCAGCACATCAAGGACTACCAGGCAACGAAATGGCTCATGCCGCTGATCGAGGATTCACGGACCGAGTGGACGGAAATGTGGACCTTACTCTAGAACCCAATGGCTCCCATCTACGCACCAATAAAGACACACTCATCACATTCCATGAAATTTGCACACATTACAAACAGCAACGCCTAACGTATTCACCTCTCTCTGTGTCGAGCACGTGCCAGAGAGAAATATTATGGCGCCAACTACAAACTCGCGCTTTTCTCACCCCACGCACTTTGCACTTATTCTTTCTCGTCCCATACCCGACACTCAATTGTCGCTTCTGTCCTGTCCAGACAGCAGATCTATCCCATATCATGTGGAAATGCCCCATCAATTATCCCCCCCCCTGCACCCTCAAACAATTCATTAGTAGCGAGGAGCTGCGGGAGATTACCTTGCGCCACTCCGATCCCACCCTACAGGACCGAGCGCTGAGGTAGGCTGAGGAGGTAGCGGAGGCCCACCACGACTGGTAGGCGGACGTCTGGCAACATAAGGTGCTGATACTGGAGCACACATACCTCCCCATCTCCCCCCGGCCCCTCCAATTTCTTAAAAAAAGGAAATAAAACTTTATTCATTCATTCGTTCTTTCCGGTTATTAAATATATGCTCAGGTATTCTACAGACGTCCCTTTTCGGACAACTCTTATTTAATATTCACATTAGTGACATTGTAGACCTGGCGGAATCACCTGCGTCGTAAAAATTATTCGCTGATTGCATAATTTTTACGCCTGTCAATAGTGGCTGTGATCAAATTGCTCTGTAAAACACTTTGAATAAATATGCTGGTTGGTACGATAAATGGGATAGAGTAATTAACTACACAAAAGCTGCGCGTAACTGCATTACCAACAAGAATAATAAACTTCGTTTTACCTACCACATATATAACAGTATTTCGCGGGTTCAAATCCCGGCCACGGTGAACGCAATTCGATGGGGGTGGAATGCTAAAACGCCCTTGTTCTTAGATTCAGGTGCATGTCAAAAAACCCCAGGTGGTCCAAATTTCTGGAGTCCCCCACTACGGCGTGCTTCATAATCAGATCGTGGTTTCGGCACGTAGAACCCCATAATTTAGTTTTTAAATAACAGGGATGGAAATATCTAGTTTTCACTTTAACATCCAATCCTAACTCGACGACCCATATAAACAACGTATGCTCTACAGCCCGAAAAAATAGGCATTTTAAACGTAAGTTAGGCGAATCATTTTCTTCACTAAGATTGATGAGCTATACGATATTTATGAGACTATCTCTGGAATACGGCAGTGCTGTTTGGGACCCTTTTACCGTGAGAAATGCAGGAAACTTCGTTCTTCTTCCTGGAGTTTTACGTGCCAAAACCAGTTCTGATTATGAGACACGCCGTAGTGGAGGGCGCCGGATTAATTTTGACCACCTGGTATTTTTAACGTGCACTGCAAGCACACAGGCCTTTTGCATTTTGCCTCCATCGAAAATGTGGCCGGGCCGCCGCAGCCGGGATTCGATCCCGGGATCGCATACTCAGCTGCGCAACGCCTTTGCTGACTGAGCCACAGCGGCAGGTTGCAGGAAACCTTGAATAAATAGAAGGGTTAGCTGTCCATTACGTCTACTCGTACAAGCGGCTAAAACAATTTGATTCACCCTTGGCCATGCAACAGTTGGCTGAACTAGAACCACTTGCTCAAAGAAGGTAAATTACACGTCTTAACTTGTTAGCTTCTCTCTACTTTGGGAACCTTGGAATAAAACCGTACAATTACTTTGTCAGGATTGCATTCGAGGACAGTTTTATAAATGTAACTATTGAAGAGCTTTCGCCCATTGTGAGACATCTACCTGGCTCAGCTCCAGGTCCAGATGGTATAACAACGACCATGCTGTAAATATTTGACGTCTCTCCACAGGACCTATTTAATATCATCAACTACTCCCTAAACAACATTTCGATTCCTCCAGATTGAAGGCTTGCTAAGATTCTCCCCCTACATAAGATACAAGAAGCGGGATTGCATATGGACAACATATGCATTGCATTAAAGAGGCCCTGAACCCCTTTTTATGAAGTGGAGATAGACATTTTAAGTCAAAATAGGCTATTTCAGAATCACTTTGCCGCAAAAAGTACTTCAATGCGTTCAGCAGAAGCGGAGTTATCGGCAATCAAACACGGCCTCCGTTGTGCTCCCCTTCCTCCTCTAATGCCTTGCACTGCGAAGGCTACGGCAGAGACGTCACCGTGACGTCCCTGAGGGCACCCTGACGCGCAGTTAGAATTGCCGATTTGGTGCCTACGCCGCGCTAAACGTAAGCCAAACGCGGCTGTCCTCAGAGAGCCGCAGTACGCTTAGCCAGTGGACTCTTGGCGGGACCTCGCGGCAGCCGCGGTGTGGCCAACCGCAGCGACCAATAGCAGCCGCGTATTAGAGTGTGCTTTAGTGCGAAATAAAGCACACAGAAAAGAGCGAGGATTATGGGGTTTTTGAAACGAGAACGGTTGAGAAAAGAATTTGTCGCAGTTTCACCTGAAACGCGAAGCATCAATTGCGATAGAAAATTAGTAGAGAGCTGTACGGAGTAAGGAGAGTAGTTTTATCAGCTGTATAAACTTGGGCATGCAGCAGCACCGGCAACGCGCAGAACTGTTGTCGACGCCATCGGCGTTTTACCCGCGTTCGCACCGAACGCGCGCGGCGTTAGTGGCTGTTACCGGTGCCTCTAGGGGCGGCTCGGTGGTTTTCGACGAGATCAGACTGGGACCCTCGTCGAGCAGTGTCGGAAATCTTACCCACCTTCTCACGTCGCAACGTTTTTATATAAATACGCATTTGGTGTGGCATTTAAATGTCGCCTCCCTTCCTCCCCCCCCACAGCCTTTCGCGCGACGGAAGAAGTCGCGTTTGCTCCCTATATGTGATGATTGTAAAGGAGGAAAGAGACGCTTAATTCTGCAGCCCTTCAGGAAGCACGGCGCAGAACGCGCGTTTGCTCTACGACGTGCGTTCGCTCCCCGTGAAAGCGCGCGTCCCTCGCGCCCTTTCACTCGCACATACGGCGTCCGAAACGCAGCGACAATTTCATCGCCGTTGATGTCACACGGAAGCTCCCGGCGACGGCAACGGCGACGCCGACGGCAGAAATACACTTTGGAGTGTCCATATAATTGCTATCGCAATAAAAGGTGACTTCGCTCTCCGCTTGTGAGCTCCACGGACCGCGTACGGCAGCAGAAATTGGTTGATATGTCCACAACAGGGTATGCTACCCGCGGACTATGTTATTTCACGAAGCCCGAGGGGTGGTTCAGGGCCCCTTTAGCATCTGTTGTTATGGAACTAATAGAGAGATTGTTATACGTCCCTATAATGAGGTTTTTAACTAATAACAATTACTGAGCTCATGTCAGATCAGATTTAGACCGGGATGCTCGATTTGGTGCACGCACGTTCATTTGGAGGGATGTAATAAGCTTGGCTAATGTCTACAAGGATTGCACAGCAACCTTGGTTCTCCACAAGAAAAGTAGAAAGATACCTATCAAGAAAGGGGCCAGGCAAGGAGACACAATATCTCCAATGGTATTCACAGCATGCTTAGAAGAAGTATCCAAGCTCTTAGAATGGGAAGGCTTAGGAGTGATGATCAACGGCGAATATCTCAGCAACCTTTGGTTTGCAGATGACATTGTCCTATTCAGCAACAATGGGGACGAATTGCAGCAAATGATTGAGGACCTTAACTGAGAAAGTGTAAGAGTGGGGTTGAAGATTAATATGCAGAAAACAAAGATAGTGTTCAATAGCCTGGCTAGGGAACAAGAATTCAGTATTGCCAGTGAGCCTCTAGAATATGTAAAAGAGTACGTTTATCCAGGTCAATTACTCACAGGGGAGCCTGATCATGAGAAAGCAATTTACAGAAGAATAAAATGGGGTTGGAGTGCATACGGCAGGTATTGCCAAATGCTGACTGGGAGCTTACCGCTGTCGTTGAAAAGGAAAGTGAACGATCATTGCATTCTACCGGTGCTAAAATATGGGGCAGGGACTTGGAGGTTAACAAAGAAGCTCGAGAACAAGTTAAGGACCGCACAAAGAGCGATGGAACGAAAAACGGTACGCCTAACGTTAAGAGACAGGAAGCGAGCGATGTGGATCAGAGAGGCAAATGGGGATAGTCGATATCCTAGTTGACATTGATAATAAGTAGGATGGATGACCGGTGGACTATTAGAGTTATAGAATGGATACCAAAAGAAGGGACGCGCAGTCGAAGACGGCAGAAAACTAGGTGGGATGATGAAGTTAGGAAATATGCAGGCGCAAGTTGGAATCAGGTAGCGCAATGCAGGGGTAATTGGACATAACAGGGAGAGGCCTTCGTCCAGCAGTGGACATAAATATAGGCTGCTGATGATGATGATTGAGCTTACTCGACACAGGCGACAGTTTGCAGCGCTGGTGGCTTTTGATATAGCTAAGGCATACGACAGTGTAGAGCATGTCATTCTCCTGAATATCCTAAAGAGCATGAATTTTCGTCCATATATTACAAATTGGATTTATTATTTCCTAAGAAGTAGAAAATTCTATTGTTCCCAATAAGTGTTTCGACGTCAAAATAAAATCAGTTATGGGAGTTCCACAGGCTTCCGTTTTTTCTCCCATTTCGTTTAATATTCTAATGAGCTCAATTCCATTGTTTGACGATGTAGAAGTGTATGGTTACGCAGATGGCGTTGCATTTGTTGCGTCAGCGAGTGATATTCACTCACTGCAGAGAATATTACAATTATATTCAGCAATACTTGAAGATTGGCATGAGGATGTTCGTATGACGTTATATGTTAGCAAAAGTGCCTTGCTTGCATTTCCCTTAAATATACCTGTTAAGGTATCCCTCCAATACCGTCAAGAAATAATCCCTCAGGGTAACATTATTAAGTATCTAGGCGTTATATACGATCAGAAACTAAGTTGGCGCAAGCACATCGAACATGTTACGTATAAGGCAGCGCGCGCTGTTGGCATCACTAGAAAACTCGGTCACCGCCAGTCTGGGCTACGCAGGGACACCCTCATTATAATTTATCGTATGTATGTGCGGCCCATATTGGAATTTCTGTGCATTTTATTCTCCTGTGGGCCAGCACACAAGATTAACCCTCTCGTTCTTCTAGAGTGAGAGGCCCTCCGGATATGTCTTGGATTGCCAAAATTTGTTGCTAATAATGTATTATATCACGAAGCCCGATTACCCACACTCGTTTGCAGATTCCGAATCCTTACAGTAAAAACCGATTTAAACATTTACGCATCTTCGTCCTGCAGTGGACAAAAATCTAGGCGGATGATGATGATCTTCAATGAGACGATCGCAGTATGTATTTATGAAGGAAAGATTTGCGTTCTTTGAAGAAACATGGTCCCGTCTATACAAACCACAGGTTCTTTTTGTGCAAGCTCAACTAGAACCATTAAATGTTCAGATACGCGAGATAATTCCCCTCAAAAAGCTCGTAAATGCTATTAGAATTGAATACATACTTTCTTCCAATGCGAAACTCTAGCCAACTAAATATCTAAGTGGATTATTACAAGATCATTTAAAGCAAATGAAAATCAATACTGTAATTGCGACAGATGCATCAGTGGGCGGTGAGAAAGTCGGTGTAGGCATTTTCCTGAGGCGCTATCCTGCTCCTATTCAATTCGACTTCCTGATTTTACAGCTATTTTTCAGGCCGAATTATTAGCAATTACTTAAGCTCTTCGAAAATTTCCTGGAAATTCTTTCAGAGCTGTAATAGTAACCGATTCTACTCGCCGTGGTTGCTCAGTGGCTATGGTGTTGGGCTGCTGAGCACGAGGTCGCGGGGTCGAATCCCGGCCACGGCGGCCGCATTTCGATGGGGGCGAAATGCGAAAACACCCGTGTACTTAGATTTAGGTGCACGTTAAAGAACCCCCAGGTGGTCCAAATTTCCGGAGTCCTCCACTACGGCGTGCCTCATAATCAGAACTGGTTTTGGCGCGTAAAACCCCATAATTTAATTTTAATAGTAACCGATTCGTTGTCAGTGGGCACAGCGCTCACCTCATCCTGAGACAGTACAGTTTTGAATGAACTAGAAACATTAATCCCTTTGACCTTACGTCTGGTGCACTTAATATGGGGACCAGGTCACCATGGATTGTTTTTAAATGAAATGGCCGACGCACTTGCACGTACTATCAGCGTCAAATGAAAGCCGAACAGCGGAGCGCGTGCCACAAGCACTCTTAACATTATAGTGCGCGCCGTCCTGTCATCACCACTGACAGGCGAGCACATCCGGTGTGGCAGCACTGCGCGATCCCCCTATGGTGCGTTATCTTCACTTCTGTTCCAGTTTTCGTATGGTAATAGCGGTGGCCGGCGTGAGCGTGCCAAGCGTTTTTCGTCGTATCGCTCGCTTTTACTCTAGCGCTGCATTGCAGTCAGCGTCGGGGCACGATAAAAAGAAAAGATACATCTAATCGCTTTGTGGTTGATCTCAAGCTATCGTTTTTTCTTGTTCAGCACAACCTTGTTCAGCCACAAGCGATCGGCACACCCATGCCGGATTACCGTATAGCAGCTGCGAGCGATATGCCGCGATGCGCAGGTTTGCCGATCGAATGCATGAATGTTACAGAATTTTCGCTTCTGTTTTCTTTTTTTTCTTCCTTTCACAATCACTAGTGGGAACACAGGCAAAAAAAAAAATCGCACTTCAGTGGGGTGGCGCTGTACTACCAAACCGGATGTGTGGGCCTGTCTGCGCTGATGACTGGACGGCGCGCACTATGATGTTTCTAATGCTTGTGGCACGTGCTCCGCTGTTCGGCTTTCATTTGACGCTGATAGTACATCCCTGCATGGCCAGTCAAGTATGTTCTGCCGACTTCTGCTTATTTCACCGCGGCTAGGTTTAGAAAACTATCTCTTTTAAATTACTCTGCAATATATACATTCCAAATCACAGACCTAAAACATTTGCTTTACCATTGGGACAATGAATGGTGTCTCACACGTAAATTGGAAATCTCCCTTACAAAATTGCGATGCTGTATCCCACCCCTAAATTTTTACCTAAACATGTCTGGTCTGGAGATGTCGTTGTTGTTGTTGTTGTAGCCTATCACGCCTGTGGCTCCTGCCCACGGAGGGGGATTGGCCAAGAAATGGGTGGATTATTCCAAATTAATATGGAGGATACATTTCCGAATATCTATGAAACTTGTATTGAACAGCGTAGAGTTATATGTTAAAGTAAATCAAGAAAGTCATATCGAATGAGTAATCATTAATTTGAAAGTACAAAAAAAGGATAGAATTTAGCAGGGTATTCGTTTGGAGTCTGTAAGGAACGTTTGGACGGCGAAGCAAGCATCCCTGTGGCTGAATCCCAAAGTGGACGCCCCGAACGAAAGAATATTAGGTTCTGTTAAGTCCAGGCCAAGCCTTCGAAAAGGTACTTCCAAAATTCGTTTTCTTGCCGCAGTAAAGCGGCGACAAGATAGAAGAAAGTGGTGTATCGTCTCTTCCTCATTACAAAACGGGCAGAGGAGGGAGGGAACCAAACCAGACCTGTGTAAGTAGAAATTTAGGGAGGGTATACGGCTACGTAATTTGGTAAGAGAGACCTCAAGCATCTTTGTGTTACAGGATTCGCTATGCCAGGGAAATATCAGGTGCTTATAATCTGGAGAAGCAGTCAGAGCTGGGTTTGATAAGGCTTTTCTAATTGATCGCATCCGAAATCTAGCCGCCGTGATGTGTGCAGTCACTGGTAGCATAGGAAGAACAGGGCCGGAAAGTGAGGTCTTTGCCAGTGAATCGGCAGTTTCATTAAAAAACACCCCTTTATGACCAGGTACCCAAATCAAATGAACACATCGCACATGGGCAGGAACTAGCATGTAAAATAGTTTTAGCATAGGTGAATCATTAGTGGCGGTAAGGGAAGAGCATACAGAAAGGGAGTCAGTAAGGATAGCAGCTGTTGTAGTCGTTTGGTCTAATTTACGTAAAGCTAGGATTACGGCTAAAAACTCGGCCAGAAAAATAGGCACAAAATCGGGCAATCTTAAAGAAAAAGACCAGTCGAGTGCAGGACAAAATATCCCAATGCCAGTCTTTTCCTCGCTCTGTGATGTATCTGTTGCAATGATAATATTTGTTCCTAGGGAGCTTAGGTGGTCTTGTAACACGGCCTTTAAGATGCTGTAAGGTAGTAGTATTGCGTGGTTTGGGAAAATATCGTCGAACCTGATATCCAGGTAATTTGAATGCGTATTGTTAGGAAGCACATCGCGAATTTGCACATTTAGTGGTTCAAGTAATTTTTGCACAAATATAATCTGTGGTGTATGAAACCTGGGCCAATGAACGGGAAAAAATAATTGTGGATCGGAGATGAAAATTATTTGAGGACGGCTTAATGGGGATTCATATAGTCGTAAGAAAGTCTGAACGGTCAGGTGAAATCGGCAGAGAATAGGTGGGATTCTCGCTTCCAGATATAATACGGCATTTGCAACGTATTTTGGAAGGCCTAAGCACAGACGTAGCGCCTCTCGCTCTAATAAAACTAGCGGTCGAAGCTTGTATAATGGAACACCTGAGAATAAAACACAGCCAAATTCTAATACTGGACGAACGTACATTTTATATACCATCAAAAGGGATTTTCTTCGCATACCTGTTCTTCGATTGCTTAACTTGCGCAAAATGCCCATTGTACGAGCTCCTTTTGTTGCAAGATATTAAATATGCGGCCGCCAGTTAAGATTTCCGTTATAGATAACTCCAAGGTACTTCAGTGACTCTACTTGTGGGATATCTTCGAGATGATAGTTAAGCGTTATGTATACTGGGTCTTTAAGGGGAAAAACAAGGATAGCACACTTATTAGCATTCAGGTTTAAGTGTAAGCTATCCAGCCAGCCTTCCAGTTTCTTTAGATAGGACTGCGAAATTTCGTAAAGGGAGTATAGGTCACTAGCCATACCAAAAAAGGCAATGTCGTCAGCATAAACGTAGGTACTGACACCTGGGTGAACGGGGATTCCGCTCAGTAAAATATTAAATAATATTGGTGAAAGTACCGATCCCTGAGGCACACCTCATGTTTGCTTGTGTTTACCAGATGAATAGCCGCTTCGAAAACAAAAGAATTCCCTGTCTTTCAAAAAGTCATGCACCCATGCTACAATATATCGTGGAAAGCCATGGCCCTGTAACCGATTTGTTAAAATTGCATGTTCAATGCTGTCATAGGCTTTACATATATCTAAAGTAACTAACGCCGCATATTGTTTTTTCTGTCTGGCGATGTTAATGCGACTTTCAAGTTCTACATGCGCGTGCCATATTGAATAGCCAGATCTAAATCCAATTTGACAAGGACTCAACAATTGATTTTCATCAATAAACTTCATTATATGCCCCGTGAAGCACTCTTTCAATAAGTTTTGCTATGTTTGATGTCAACGCAATTGGTCTGATGTTGTCGATAGTATACCCTGCCCCTTGCTTTTTAAGTAACGGAATAATTTTGGCGATCTTCCATTCATGTGGAATCCATGCATTGCTAATAGAGTAATTTAGCAACTTCAGAAGCTCACGTGGGGCTTCTTGGAAGAAAATTTTTAACATTGCATTTGTTATTCCATCCGGGCCAGGCGCTGTAGTTGGTAACCGTAACATGACCTGTGCTAGTTCCGAATAGGATATCTCTTTGTAGTCCGAGAATGTAGGAGTAAGAACAGAATTTTGAAGACGCGTTGTAAACCGGCTCTCCAATCCTTTAGCCAATAGGTCTAAGGACTCCTGCATTTCCTGTGCGGTATAGACAATTGAGCCTACATTAACGCTCAGTGGGAGTCTGTTTCTAGATCGAAGGAAATAAAATAAAGCACGTTTGTTTTTGAATTCAGATAGATAATCAAAATGTTTTTTATCGTACTCATCTTTTGCGTGTTTGACAGTGCGTTTGAAGGTTGCCGAAATAAATTGATAATCTTTCTAATTTTGTGGGCTCTGATTATGTAGAAGTTTTTTCCAAGCAGCTTTTCTTCTGCGATAAACTCGTGAGCACTCATTGTTCCACCAGGGACTAGATGATGTACGCTTAGCTGTCTGAATTACGAACTCAGACTTTTGTCGGGACATCTGTAACGCTGAACAAATTTTCAAGCCAATTTATTCGTCATTACTGCAAGTTAATGACGCAATGGAAGAGTGCAAGCAGTGTTTATATATTTTCCAATTAACAAATATTCTGTCTTGTCGCTCAACTGATGTTAATGGGCATGCAATTTCGAAGTATACTGGGACATGATCACTGTTTGTAGAGAAATCAATCGTAGTCCAAGATGTCACGGCAATACTTGTGCTAGAAAACGTCAAATCTAACACTGAGCGAGATTGGCCACGGACAAATGTGGGTCGTCTCATATTTAGGCATGAAAGATTTTTATCTATGGTCCAGTCCCATAGACGCGCCCACATGTATCTGTTCTGTAACCCCATGATACGTGATGCGAGTTCAAGTCACCAGTAAGGATGACTTGATTTTTGCAGCTAGCAAGCGCACTATCCAATTGGTATGTACTGTGTACGCCCGTAGGGAAATAAGCATTTATAATCAGAAAAGTACGGTAGCCTGGTATGCTAAGGTGTACTGCCAAAATTTCACATTCCGGAGACATTAACTTGAAAGCTATTTTAGCCTTATGACAGAATTTAGATGACAACAAAATCATTAAACCACCTCCTAGTGAAAGGCGATCTAATCGAAAAGGTCGAAACTCTTAAAAATTAAAATTTTTCTCGGGAGTAAGCCAGGTTTCTTGTAAAATTATTACGTCACGGTTAAGATGTGTTGTTAAGCAATTTAAGTCTATTGAAGCAGAAATCAAGGAACGACAGTTCCACTGTAGCACTTTTAAAGAAGCTATGGTGATGATCTAATTGATATATTTACTTCAGCGACTACCGTCGCAATGTACTTTCTTGGATGCCAGAAGGAGAAATAGGATTACCCTTTTTGCTTTTGGAATAGGGACAAGACGCTGTTACTGGAGAACCTGTTCGTTTATGCGGCCTGGTATCATGACCTGTTTCCATGTCATCCTGTGAGTCTGTCTGACGCGAAGAACAAGGATCGGATCGAGCAAACGTTGGGTCTGATCTGGTATTCGGCGCTAGGACTGAACTGGCTACCTGTTCTGCAGCACAAGCAAGCGATTTGGTGATGGGTGTTGCGGCTGTTTGCAACAGCTGTGTCATCTGAGCGGTAAACACTTGGGAAATGCATTCTGTAACAGTTTGAACAATATGTTGCATAGCCTTTGTCATCGCTTTTTCCACTGCTGACTCAATGAGTTTAGACAAGTTGTCTTCATTTAAAGTCGACTGCCTCGCAGTGACGCCAGCGTATCCAAAAGCTCTGTCCTTGACGACTGCAATAGCATATTGCCGCGAACATCTTCGAATGTCAATTGCCTCGAGTACCTGCATTTCATTAGCTTTTGCCGAGCAGTTTGCATAGTCAGCCGCATGGTTTCCTCAACACAGGCAGCATGTTTCGGTTTCAGCTGTGCCCTCATTAGGGGAATGATCCTCACCACAGACGCGACAGCGTGCATTTGATTTGCAGCCTCCTGCACTATGGCCAAAACGCCAACAGTTCCGACACTGAAGTGGACGGGAAGGGAGAGGATCCACTCTAAAAATAAGTGGCCACACTTTTAGTTCAGATGGGCAGGACATGCCAGCAAACGTAGGAATAACCAATTCAGTGGCAACTTTTTCCCCGTTTACGAGTCGGTTGCATCGGTATACGGCTATGACACCAGCATCAGACAACTTCTCCAGAGTCTCAGTAGGGCTCAATCTAGAGTCTACGCCCCGGACAATGCCTTTAGTGCATGCTAGATTGGGAGGAATGAACGCACTCACCGGCACAGATGCAAAAATCTTACTCTTTAGGAGGTCTGCAACACAGGTCTGATCTGATGACCTACAAACTATCCCACCTCTTCCAAATTGTCGGACATCGCTTATCATTTGGAAGTGACGCGTCATGGCTTGGAGCTCCGCCTGGACAGCCTGTGGGTTGTTCAGCCGGATGAATCCACCACTCGAGGGCACCAGCGCGACAGGGATGCTGCTAACACCGCTGCGGAAGAAAGATTCCAAAGGCAAATCATCAGGAGAAAGGGAGGCTGACCAAGGGCTGGGCCCTTGCCCAGGAGAGTTTTTAGACATCAGCGCTGCTTCAAGCACTAGGTAAGTCCTGTAAATATGAGATGGTTAAGATGCGTAGGTCAAATCCACCCAAAACTCAGCCAATCCACCGCGCAGTTAGCTTGCCAGGAGACTTCAGCGTGGACGTCGGGACGCCGATGACCAGGATGATCCGAAACGGCTGAAGACGCAGGTGTCTGGCGAGTGCCTTGGGGTTAGTGGCTGCTTGCCGATCGCTACCAGTCTTCTAATGGCACACTGCTCGCCATCTCCCGTAAACACCGAGTGCTAGGCGCTGCCAACGTATGGCGATGTCCCTTCTATGTCATTTCTGCAAAGAACCCGAAACCATTGATCATGTTTATTAACCTGCAGCCGATAAGCGATCCAGAGAAAGAAATACTTCAAAATTCCATTCTGAAAGTTATGCATTGCTCTAAAGAATGAAAACATTTTATCCTCTGGAGTATTCAACATTGGGTTTTAACCATAGGAACGTATGCAGGGCCGTTTGCGAGCTCCTTGGTGACACAAGGAGAATACCTAGTTAATTTACCGATTTATTGTTTATTATTTTACGAAACTTAATTTACGTTATATACTGATTTATTATTTATTCATTTAGAGAATTTCAACAAAACTGGTTAAAATTCATTATCTTCTATAGCTTACGTGTGTTCAAAAGCACACGTTTTTCATGTAGGAAAAAATGTCTCTAACACCAGTTTGTTTCCTTAGACAATTTCAACGGTTCCCTCACAATACTTTTTCCCTCAAGTTTTCTCCCCGCGCCCCACCCATTTAACCACCGGCTTCTTGGCCAATCCCCCGTAGTGGGTCTGCGCCATGGCATAGGAAGCAAGCAAAGAGCTCCGCTGTTAAAACTTCTTTTTTACCCTTTTTGGCCGCTTGAGGCACGATCATCTCGTGGTCGCGAGCACGACTGGCGCGAGGCGAACGCGCTCGTTTGTCTTGGCTGTGGCTCTTTTTTCCTGCCAGCGTCGATCTAGCCTAGCCGTTGCGACCTGCTGACCCTTGCCCCCACGGAGAAACTCATGTGCGGGTCCGTGGTCGAGATTCGGGGCGACGATATGGCGCGCTTCGACTGGTACTTTGTGCGGGAGAGGCTCATCCAGCCGTGCGTGGACGCTCACCTGAGGGTTTTCGATAAGGCAATCGAACGTCTCAACCAGATAAACTACACGGTAACCCTGGAGGCCACCCAGGCGTTCAAGATACACAACGTGGGCGTCAAGCGGGCCACCATCACGGCCGAGAATGATGTTCTCGAGAAGTACCACTTGAAGCGCATGTGTGTGTCGCCCAACGCCGCCATTCACAACACCCTCGGCGGCACCATCTTCCGGGAGCCTAAGGTCTGCCGCAACATCCCTCCGGTCGTGAAGCAGTGGTGCAAGCCCATCGTCATCGCGCGCCACGCTTTCGACTACCAGCGCAACGGCAAGGACTTCGTTGTCCTCGGACCCGGCATCCAGATCAAGTACTCGCCTGCTATGGGAGCGCCCTACAATCTTGACGTAAGCACCGGAAAATTTATTACGCAGCACTTAAAGGGCACCTCACCGGCCAGTGCTTAGATCACGCACCAACTATTGCGTCTGAAGAGTATCAAACACTGCACTACGTCACAACTGCGCAAAAATTGCTGTAATTTCAAAGGAAAGCCCGTGCGCGCACACTTCCACTCGAGGGAGCTCGCCTTCCTGTAGGAGAATGAAGGTTACACGCATAATCGCCTGCGCTTCAATCTCACTGCGTTAAACGTGACAGATTATGGCACTTGACTTCGGTAAATCATCCATTGCGCTGCACAGCAAAAAGGCAAGTACAAAAAGAAAAAAAAATTGAACCGACGATCGAATTTTGAGCGCAGCTGTTTAGGGGATTTGAATTCGTGATATGTTTTCGCAAAGAATTTGATTCTTGTCGACAGGGTCCTCTCGGCGGCGGCGCTTAGCCTTTGCTCGGGCAGCTCATTTAGCAGCTGCGGCAGACGAAGCATTTACACCGTTTGCGTCGCTCATACTTCAAAAGGAGCTGTCTGACCCTATTTTGTATTTGATTATATGGTCACGTGGCAGTGGCAATAAAGAACGACGCAGTGTCGAAACGGTGAGTTACAAGTTAAACACTTTATTGGGCGAACTTGTGCACAGCAAAACAAGTAACACTCAAGCACAACGATAGCGGCGAGCAGAGTCGGCGATCGTCGGAAATCTGATCAGTGGGTCAATCGCGTCGGCTTTTATGCATGACTCGTCGAATGTTCCAGTGAAATCGCAGGTGCGCTCGTGGCTTCCAGAAAGTGCTTCACAATTCGTGTCGTGCGTACAAACGGATTACAAAAAACCTCTGGCGGCAACAGCCAATGGATAAAAGTATCGTTAACATGCGAGAAACTTCTTATACATGCAGGCGCGTCGTGCATCGAGGGATAACGTTTAACATTTGTTAGCCGGTGAAAAGCAGTGGCCGAATAAAGGAGGGAACAGTCAACGCGCGGTACTCTGGCGCCTTCTCGTAGCCATCGTCGCAGAACACATCCTGTGCGGCATTACGGTTTTCTACTCGGGCTTTCTTCGCTATCGCGGCTTTTTCTTCCCAGCTGCGCACCACGTCGCTCTTTCATCCTTCGATGTTTTGCGCATGCGCTCAATTACGTCGATGCTTCCCGATGAAGCGGGCGCCGAAGATCTTCGTTCTCAAAGAAAAAATACTGAACCAGCTCCGAATTCCGTGTGCCCACTGGTTCACATTCATTTGCGACACTGTGAATTGAATGGGTAACATATGCTGTCATCCGTGCCTTAACCCAGAGTTAGTCAAAATCGAAGACAAAACTAAAATGGCTCCATATATATATTTACCATGCAAGAGAGATAGGGGGAATCTTTCAATTAGATACTGAAGCAGTTGAACTGACCGCATTTAGCGACCGTCGAGCGCATACAGAAAGCGGTACAGAAGGCCTTTGAAGTGTACGAAACCTCTTGTGTGCTACGTACTGCATGCGGTGTGTACGCCCACATAATAGTGTCTAATAAACAGCACGTCACGTATGTACCTCTCGAGAAAGGACGTTTGTTCTGTGAATGTGCCACAGCACGGATCACTAATCAGTTCACTCTCGCTATGCAGGTGATCTACTATGTCGCTGTGCGTCTGCTGCTGCTTGCGCTTGCGCATGCAGCATTGCCAACAATAGCGGAATGCGACCTCGCCTGTCCTGGAAGGTACGGGGGCACAGCCCGGCTCCTACCTGTCGGCAAGCTAAAGTTCCTGCCTAAGCTACATGAGGGACGCTGGACAGCTGAACTTTGCCAAGCATGGGCGGCCGCATCATCAACAGTAACCAGTCCGGCAGCCAGAAAAGAAAAAGCACCTTCGACGCAACCCTGTGGGCTTTGTGACTGTGCCATTGCACTTATCACTCATCAGTTCACTCTCGCTATGCAGGTAGGTGAACCTTACGTCATGTTTACGAAAAAAGAGCAATAATTGTCTGGTACAGCTGCCCAGCCCACGATACTGTGTTACTATTGTTGTGGAATGTGTCCATGTATTGCGCTCGCTGCTACTCCTACCTGGTGATATTGAATCTAATCCCGGCCCTACTAGTGAGACACTTCTCGCCGAATTACGCACCCTGTCAACTGGCCAATAAAAAAACAACTTTCACTTTTTACAGTTTACACTAACATCCGCAGTTTTCTTCACAGGCGTGAACGTATATCTAGCATTGTATTATCCTGTAGGAGTAATCTACTAATACCGACACGTGATTCACTGACGACATAAACGATACTGAAGTGCTACCAGACTTACCAAATTTTCGGGTGTACCGCAATGACCGTCTATCTGCGCGCCGTGGCGGTCTGCTTATTGCATTCGTCGAGCGATTGTCTTGTGCAGTCATCAATATTCACTCACAGCTAGAAATACTATGGGTGATTATCCAATCACGCCCACAGACTTGTACTACTAGGCGTTTGTTACGTACCGCCCCGCACTACTTCCGAATTTTGCAGCCAACTGAACCAAACTGTGTCAGCCCATTGCTGCTCACCCAAATACACACATACTTCTTTTCGGCGATTTTAACTTTCCACAAGTAGACTGGCGCACTTACTATATGTGTTCATCGACAGGACTAAACGAAGCCAGCAACTTTCTGTATATCTGTCTTAAATTTAGTATGACCCAGCTAATTACTGAGGCAACACGCGTTTCGCAGGATACATCCAATGTCTTAGATTTAATACCAGCCAATAACCCTGAAAGCATATCACGCATTTATTATCTCAACGAAGTCAGCGACCATACAGTAATTCTTGCTGTTTATTTTTTAAATTTTTTGGTCAACAAAGCACCAAATATATGAGGAAACGACACAGCTCTACGACAAAGCTGATTACGAACCAATAAACGTGGGCCTTGGCAAATTTTAACCCACCTTTCAGACTACTTTTCACCACGATAATGTTGGTACCAATTGGACACGCTTTAAGAAAAAGCTGAAGGAATTAACAGATAAACTCGTACCTCGAGTGTGTTTCAGAGCCAGTCATCACAAACCGTGGTTTACAAAAACATTGCAATGCCTTAAAAATAAAAAAACTCCTATTCCAGGTCGCAAAGCTTAGAGGTCAACCAGGTACATGGAAGAAATATTACAAATGAGATCAAAACTATATTTCTGCTCTACATCAGGCAAAGCACTCTTTTTGTCTCTTAGAATTGCCCAAACTACTAAAAACTAATCCCAAAAAGATATAGAAAACACTGAAAGGCGACGAACCACGATAAATTGCACTCACCAGTAAACTAAATGTAGCGATTACCGATGCGGATTGTGTGAACATGTTCAACACCACGTTGGCTACTGTTCTTACTGATGAACGCACCCTCCCGTTTACCTTTGCTTGACTGTGACATGCCAGGCGATCACTTTCTGCGAAAATGGAATTTCATCCATAATAGAAAATATTAAATGCAATCTTCAGCTGGAATGGACGAAAGAATTCTAAAAACTTGAAAAAGGGCAAACACAACGTCTCACTTTCTCTCACCCTAATTTTTCTGCCACTTTATTCAGGAGCCATTCCAGACCACTGGAGGACACGGAAGATCATTCCGGTCATATAGTCATCTAGCAGAAATTCCCCGCTTAATCACCGCCCCATCTCTCTAACAAGCGTCCCCTGTAAAAACATGGAGCATGTGATTTACTCCTGCATAATAAGCTTTCTTGACAGTAATTACTTTTTAATCCTTCACTACATGGTTTCCGCAAGGGGATATGTAAAACATAGCTTGCAGTTTTCCTACACGATATCCACACCAAGCTGGATGGTAACGTACAAACTGACGCGATTCCTCTTGATTATGCTAAAGCGTTTTATAAAGTTCCTCACCAATGATTGCTTGCGAAACTATCCCAGCTAAATTTGCATTCTACTGTCTCAATATGGATTACAAAATTTCTTACTAATCAAACGCCAATATGTTATAAATAACCACCTTTCCACTCTGATTCCAGTAACGTCAGACATCCCCCAGGGATCGGTTCTTGGCCCGCGCCTATTCCTAATCAATATCAACAACCTACATTTGCATGTATCCTGTAGTATACGTATGTTCGCCGATGGCTGTGTTATCTACCGCGCCGTACTAAACACGTCAGATTTGATAACGCTCGCTGGTTTTCGTACACAGTAATTTGGCTCTAGAATCAAGTGACACTTATAAATTCCTCGGAGTCACTGTGTCAAATGACCTGATCTGGCGTACGCAAGTGCATAACATCATTTCAGCTTCTAAGAAAACACTAGGCTTCTTAAAACGTCATTTGCGGATCGCTCCAAGTCACGTAAAATTACTTCCCTACACGTCACTTGTACGAGCGAACTAGATGACGCCTCCGCAGTCTGGAATCTGCATCAAGCATATCACATTGACGCTCTAGAGGCTGTAGAAAACCGCGCCCCTCGATTCATCCATTCTTCATATGACATCCGCGTCACGTCACTGAAATTATTATCAGGGCTTCCAGACCTCATTCTACGTCGCCGCATCTCTTGCCTCTATCTTTAGCACCAATTGTTTTACAATTCTGTCCTTCATCAAGCACCCAACATCATGCCCGTATATCGCGCATATCATACCGGAGCAGCCATCCACAGCAAGTTGCACGACCACGTTCACGAACGCCAAAGTTTTCAGCCTCGTTTTTTCTTCGTATGGCGGCAGACTGGAACGGCCTCCCTCCTGCCATTGTCGACGTAACCTGCCCGTCCGTATTTTTACAGCACGTCACTGACCATCTCCAACTAGGTTGTACTTGAATTTTCATTATGTGAGTTGTGTGTATCTATATGTGTGTATGTGCAAATGCAAATGTGAGCATTATTATTTTTCTGTTATGTGTGCATCTACATGTTCCTTACTACTAAACAAGGTTACGTTAACGTGTGTTGTTGTAGCCGACGCAGTTCTGTCCCACTCACCTCCTTTATTGCGTGTTAGCTACTGCCTGCAGGGATAGTCTCATGTATACATCTAACAAAGCAGTAGGCCTCTGATGAGCAGAGATTCAAGGCTGCGCTCTGTTAAATCTTATTAACTCTATATTTCGAATTTTATCCACAGGCATACCGAAATTTTCGGAATATGACTACGGAATCAAGAGTGTATAAAAATATGCCCTTGCAGTCATCGAACAATGGCTGACAACCGCAATACCGACAATGACAACCGATACCGATGAGATGCCCTTGAACCGTCCTATATAAATTATTCCCGAAGCCTATCCTGAAGCATCTGCCTGTTTGGCCTATGAAATTTCTCCCGCATAGCATAACCTAACAATAATGTATATAGGCCAGTGCAAGGGCATCTGGGTTTTCATTGTCGGGCATTGTCGGGATTGCGGTTGTCAGCAGTTGTTCTATGACTACAAGGTTATAGCCAGGCATAATAATAAGACGACACGAGAGATAATTGAAGCGGCAGAAATTCTGCGCCTTGAAGAAAACTGCGCGAGAATGGCTTCATTGGGACAGTCGGTAAAAGAACTTAGTTATCTTAACTGGGCCGAAATTTACTAAAGCTAGGCGACAGATGCGAAGGCCATCGATATGTGTGTCTTGAGCCTTACTTATTATTTAGAATTCATCCGGCTATCTTGCTTGTGCGAATGCACGTGTACGTGTTTGTTCTGTTAAATACACATGCATTTTTTATAATGTTATCGATGTTTCGTCACATGTAACCACTCGACGTTGTACCATTAGATCCAGTTGAAAAGTTCGCGCTTGTGTCGGTCGTTTCTAGTCCATGTTTCAAGTGGTGCGCAAATAACATTTATCTTAAATTCTGACCAACGAGCCCAAAGCAGTACCCTTCATAGCTTTCAAAATAGGGCGCGCAGTGACTGCAGGAGAACAACGCCCCCCCCCCTCCCCCCCCCCGGAACCTAGCGCGTGATGGAAGACGGCGCGCACCTTCCCGCTTTCCTTACTTGCGCGCTCGAGACTGAGCCGCGCTCATCGGCTCCACTCGCACATACAGCATACTGCGCATGGCGACGGTGTTATCGCCGTTGGACTTCATACAGAACTTGACGGCGATGCCGATGCTGACGGCAAAAATTCGCTTTGAGCGTCCCTGTAATTGCTGTCGCAATAAAATATTCACAGTTATGTAGCAACATAGCTGCGATAAAAAGAGTCCAGCCCGAGTACGGTGTTCATTTTTGTGGTGGTTTCGCAATACAGTTCAAAGCAGTCATTTGGGGGCCGAATGGAAGCCTATGTGCTCAGAATTCTCCAGGAAGAGGCATGCTCAACCGTGGATTACCCTGCGTGTGGTTTCGCCCCCTTGGGCTACAGTCCGCACTGCCACCTGCTCGACATGCCGCCGTACCCGGTGACGACGCCAAAGTCCAACTATGCGGAGCACGACGGCGACACACTTGCGGCACCCACGTCAAGCAGCTGCCTTTGGAGGCTACACGCGAGGTGAGTCAACTTCTACTTCAACAAATTCATGAAAACCCGCCTGTGGGTTTTATGACGCTTCAACTTGGGCCTCTATTCTGCAATGGGAGGTTACATTGGTTTCTGCTCGGAAGGCAAGTGAAGGCTTATTCCGCCAGCGGTGACAGACAGTACGTTCCCTTGATTGTCTTAACATTATTCTTAACCCTTGTGCGTAACACTTCCCTAAACATTGTCTTCAACACGGGGATGGGAAGTTACGCGTTCTTTATTACGGGTTCTGTTTTTTCTGGTGTAATTGTCAGAACTTATTTTCCGGCTATCCTGCTCACACATTAAGCAATAAGCGTAACGTTAACAGGACGTGTAAGAAAAATTACCAGCACAAGCCCTGCTAGGGATCTTCCAAGCACAAAATAAATAGCCTTCGCCCTGTCACCTTTCTTGTCCATCGTGTTAACGCCACGGTTATTGTTTCAAGTTGTGATTGAACAATGTGGTCGACAATGGGTAATTGATCAATAAATAATTTGTATTTTAAACGTTCTCGACCGCGCCAATCAGTTTTCCTGTCGGAAACGAATGAAAGCAGCTGCAGTCATTAACCAATCCAATGGAAATTGGGCTACTCCAGTGGAAAACATCCCGCTTCAGGCCTACCAGCTTTTGATCGAAAGAGGATCTCGAAAACATCCGCAATTTATCGTTCGGTCTTCCTGAGTTACGTTAGATGAGTGAAAGCGATAACGGTTTAGAGCGCAGCTCTTAGGCGCCGGTTCCGCGCTGAGCGTCGGCGTCCCTCGTCCTACCTCGGAGTAACGGAGCGAACGAGCACAGTGAAAGATGAAAGAGCGAACGCGGAGTGATGAAAGATGGCGAGAGCGAAGAGAAAAGTGGTGGAGGAGGGTGCAGCGGAAGCATTAGGTGGAAAGCGGAGGAGGAAAGTATAGCGAAAGGGTGAGGAAGAAAGCGGAGTGCCGTGCAAGACGTGTTCTGCGGCGACGGTTGCTCTGAGATAGCGCCAGAGTAGCACGCGTCGTCTGATAACCGATGACGCCATTGATAAGGCATGTGGCGAGTGCTTCAAAACAAAGCGCTGCATGAGCGGAGGTCTGTCTGCGGCGGCTGCAGTGAGCTGCACCCACGCGTGACCCGCGCACTGCCTCTCGCGGACTCCCGATTAGTGAGGCAGTCGCACAACACATCGCTGCGTTTGCAACGTGCCGCACGAGGCTGATTGTCCAGGCCAACGAATATATCGCCAAATGAAAACGCGTATAGAACTGCGCTCCATTTTCGAATTAGGGAGTATCGTAATCGTCTGATTTTTTTCAGCCCACGTACGTTTGCCACGATTTTTAACAATTACTGAGAAATCAGGCCAGATTAGGTGCTAGGGGATAGCTGTACGTCGCTTCGATGTTTGTTTATGCAAAGCTCTGGGGCTACGGAGTATGTACCCAAAACCAAGGAATCTCATATTGTTCCGTGCATACACAGTCGCGAGACCTTTTGCGGTATAGGAAGTATTCCAGACTTGGGTGACCCGCCGTGGTTGCTTAGTGGCTATGGTGTTGGGCTGCGAAATACGAGGTCGCGGGATTGAATCCCGGCAACGGTTGCTGCATTTAGACGGGGGCGAAATCCGAAAACACCCGTGTACTTAGATTTAGGTGCATGTTACAGAACCTCAGGTGGTCCAGATTTTCCGGGGTCCCCACTACGGCGTGCCTCATAATCAGATCGTGGTTTTGGTACTTAAAACACAATAATTTTTATACTTGGGTGCCTCTACTCAAGATCATCCTTTTCACGCGGTGTGGAGAGCTTTGTAGCTCAATCTCAAGGGCCACCAGAAAGATGCATTGGTAATATATGGTAAAGAAAAATACATGTGGCTTCAAATGTAGGTGATTCTCGACCCCCACAAACGTCTTCGCAGACTTATGAAGTCAAAACCACCCTGAAGTATTCACCATTATTGAACGCGTACAAAATTAAACATTTATTCATCACACAATTTAGTGAATCCTGTTTCCGGCGATTTATTCTGGAATACGCCTGTCAGGCAAGAACTATATATCTGAGAGTGCCTGCACTTGGAGGAGATGATTTCTAAACCTTGACATGCCTAATCAAGTTTTATATGGTCATGCGCATACAGTGAAAAGAAAGAAAGAAAACAATAAGACGATAGCTTACAGAGCACATGCACACAACCCGCCAGAAGAAAAGGCAAATTATTTGAGAATAGGTTGCTCAGGTAAGCAAAACACGTAGCAGTGTTCGTTGCCAATTTTGTTCGTGGAAAAGAAAATAAATTTTTGACCTATGAATGTGCAGTTTTGGAATGAGTTCTTGCCACTTCCTTCCTGCTGATCACACTGAATGTACACCTTTTTATATCCGTGAGTTACTGTAAACACACTTGCTCTTGTTAAATCACTTCCAAGTGAATTTCGAAAAAATGTTGCAGGCAATGGTGCAATGTATTGTACAAGGGCTCTTAGGAGGCTATCGTGAGGATGCAAAGCTAAGTGCAGACAAAGAGCTTGGAATTGTAGATAGGCTACTGCTGACTGATCTTTGCACATTATCCGAGGAGTGATACAGGGCGCTATAACGTATAGCTATTCCAAAGTTTTCTATTCTAATTTTGCAATCAGCCCTCTACGATTGGTCAAAAAATTTTCGGGCCGCCCCCAACATCGCCTGTCTGTCACGTGACGTCACAAAAGCCGCGATAGCTCCCCATCTGATAAGACGTGTACACACTGATTATGCATGATTAAATCGAGCAAAAGAAAATAATTATTTCTGAATTGACTACTTATCGCCATTAACTTTTGCAATTGGGCAAAAATATTTGGACTGCGCCCACTTCGCCTGTCTGTCACGCGGCGTCACAAAACCGCGAGAAATCGCTGCATCAAAGTGACGTGTACGCGTTAAAGATCCATTAATATGCCAAACAAAACTGAAATGTTTTTTCTGAATAGCCAGAGACTGCCCCGTACCGAAAGGAATAAAAGATGGCTGCCCGCCGATCGCTCAGCTAGTAGCAACAGGCACCTGCCGGTAGCGATGGATTTATTTAGGTGTGTGGTGACACACTGCGCACAACCCTGCGCAGCCTCCGCCTCGCCACTTGCTAGCCCGGCGTGACATAGCTGCATGCTGCACCACGCCTCCGATAAGGGACAGCGCCACCGCAGCATTACCGACGGTGGCTATAAAACCAAGCCTGCCAAGCTCGAGCTTGCTTCCTTCGCTAACCGTTCGAGCGCTGCAGCGGTATGCTCGCCGCGCCGCTGCTACTACGCTAATAAACAGTCCTTACGTTTTATGTGGGGATGCGTCCTTCCATCGACACGGTATCCCACATGTGGTGTCCCGGAAACCGAACAAACCGCACCGCCATGGCCGAACCAGAAGTCCTCACCACTCTTCGCCAGCAAGTGCAAGAACTTCATCAGGAACTGCAGACCCAGCAACAGCAGCATTCTCGCAACGCCTCCACAACCGAGGCCGCGCCTGCGGGCTCTGCTGAGGACGTCACTGATCCTACAGAAGGCATCCCGCACGCTGCCACATACGACACCTGGCGTGCCGCCGTCAAGTTTCCGCCGTTTTGGGTGGACTCGCCCGAGGTCTGGTTCGCCCAGGTCGAGGCCCAGTTATCCCTAGCGTGTATCACGCAAGACCGGACCCGCTACGATCACGTCGTCGCCCACCTGGACGCACGTTATGCCAACTAGTTCCTTGCCAACCCACCAACGGCCAACCTCTATGAGCACCTGAAGACTGCACTTATCCGCCGCCTGTCGCTCTCGGAAGAACAGAAGATACGACAACTTCAGTCCGCAGAGCTTGCTGAGCGCAAACCTTCGGAGCTCCTGCGCCACATGCGTGCGCTCGCGGGCATCATGCAAGTCCAGGATTCTTTCCGGCGAGCGCTTTGGCTCCAACGACTCCCGCCGCACGTCCAGACAATTCTGAAGGCTCAGATTAGGCTACCTCTCGACGAACTTGCGGAGATTGCCGATCGCGTCATCAAGGCCTCCTTGCCGCAGTTGTCGCCCACCAACGAGGCTATCGCCTCTCCGCTGAACACCACAGAGCTTGCGCTCCGTATCGACAACATCGATCGACAGCTCACCTCCATTCAACAACGTCTTGGTGAACGTCTTCCGATGCAACAGCGCCGCCACTTGCAAAGCCGCGACCTTAACACCACTTCGTCGCGGCAACCTGATAACAGCGGCCCGTGTTACTACCACCGACGCTTCGGAGACAGAGCCTGGCAATGTCGACCATCCTGTTTCGTGGGACATTCGGAAAACGCCAACGGCAGCTCGTAGAGACGGCCGCAAGCTGCCAACCTGGAGGCCGTCTCATCTTCGTCACCGATCAAATCACGAAGCAGCGGTTCCTTGTCGACAGCGGTTCCGACATTTGCTGGCACCCGCGATCCCATCTTCAAGGTCCTCGTCCGCCTACGTCTTTCGAGCCCAGTGCGAAAAACGGCTCCACAATCAACGCGTACGGCTCGCTCAGAAACTTACGCTATGACCTTCACTGGAACTTCGTCATCGCCTACGTCGCCGAGCCAATCATCGGCTCAGACTTTCTGGCCCACTACAACCTCCTTCCGGACTGCCGCAGCGACCTCCTCATCGACGCGACAATGGGACACTCCACACCAGGCCAGCGAACGACCGCCCAACAGCCAAGCATCAAGGTACTCAGTGTTGACAATCATTCGCCGTACCACGCCATCATCGCCGAATTTCCCGGATTGACGCGCCCCAGCGGACTGCCACGCAAAGTGCAGCACACCATCGTGCACTACATCGAGACCACTTCAGGCCCCCCGATTTTCTGCCGCGCCCATTGCCTTGCCCCGGACCGCATGCACATAGCGAAAGCAGAGTTAGAGGCCATGCTCCGCGAAGGAAGCGCCCGCCGCTCTGACAGTCCATGGGCCTCGCCACTCCACCTTGCGCCGAAGACCGAAGGATGGCGGCCCTGTGGGGACTACCGTGCCCTCAAGCGGGCGCACCATCCCGGACAAGTACCCCGTCCACCACATACAGGACTTCGCCCATCGCCTTCATGGCTGCCACGTGTTCTCCGTGCTAGACTTGGTGAAGGCCTACACACAGATACCCGTCAATCCGGATGACGTCCCGAAAACGGCAATAATCACTCCCTTTGGCTTGTTCGAGTATCCCTTCATGAGCCTGCAAAATCTCGGACCTGCAAAATTACCCTCAACCCACCAGCGCTAAAAACCTTCGCCATTTCCTCGGCATGCTGAACTGTTACAGGCGTTTCTTGCCACACGCAGTCGATTACCAGGCTCCCCTCCACGATGCTTTGGCTGGCCTACGAGGAAACGAACTCGTCACGTGGACACGAACGTTAACGAAAACTTTCGAAGAATGCAAAGTCGCCCTCTGCCAGTTCCACTGACCACCACACTTCTCACCCATCGCGTGCCAGACGCTCCCGTGGGACTCTTCACGGACTCTTCACGGCCGCATCTAGCTTCGCCATCGGCGCCGCCCTCATGCAACGCGTGGACAACACCAGGCACCCCTTGGCGTTCTTCTCCAAGAAACTCGCAGCTCAGAAAAGGACCCCTTCAACCGCCAGTTCCACTGACGAAATCACGACCACCACCCCGACAAGTTTGCCAGCCTACTACTGAGAACTTCTGTCGATATACCAAGCAGTGCAACACTTTCGCCATATTCTCGAAGTACAGAACTGCACCATCTATACCGACCACTAGCCTCTTACCTACGCCTTCTCTCAACGTCGCGACAAACTCCCGCCTGTACAGCAGAACCAACTCTTGCTCATTGCACAGTTCACCACCGACATCCAACACATCAGCGGAAAAGACAATGTGGTCGCCGACGCGCTTTCACGCTTAGCAGCCGTCAACTCTGTTCAGATAACAGCGGACGTCCTCGCTGAGGCTTAGACTACGGACGCCGAACTGCAGGAACTTCTCAAGGGCAGGTCCTCACTACAGCTACAAGTTCCCATTCCAGGGTCGACAACCACAATTTGTTGCGACATGCCGACAGGACGAAGCAGGCCCTATGAGGCCCTGTCCCATCGCCGTGGTCTATTCGACCAGCTCCACAACCTCAGCCATCCCGGCATACGAGCCTCTACACACCTTGTGGCTGACCGCTATGTCTGGCCCTCCATGCAGCGGGATTGTCGCACCTAGGCGCGCTCCTGCATTCAATGTTAACTCGCTAAAGTCACCAGGCACGTCACGTCACCACTCGGAACATTCTCTCAGCCCCCTGGTCGGTTCGAGGACGTCCACCTCGACATCATAGGACCCTTTCCCCCGGCTGGACCCGATCGCTACTGCCTCACTGCCATCGATCGGTACACTCGATGGCCCGAGGCATGGCCCCTCGAGGGAATCGCCGCGGAAGACGTCGCCTCGGCCTTCTTCACCTGCTGGATTGCTCGTTTCGGCGCCCCCCGCCGCCTAACCACCGACCAAGGACGACAGTTCGAGTCGCACCATTTCAGGCTCCTCGTGCTGACCATCGGTTTTGAACGCTTCAAGACCACCAGTTACCACCCCTGCGCCAACAGAATGATCGAGCGTTTCCACTGACAGTTCAAAGCAGCGATTATGTGCGACCCGGACACAACCTGGCTCGAGGGCATCCCAGCCGTCATCCTCGCTCTTAATCGCGCCACCTTCAAGCCGGACATACACGCTACACCAGCAGAGCTCGTCTACGGGGAACCACTCCGTCTCCCAGGTGAATTTCTGCTGCACTGCCTTCCAGCACTACGACGTCAGATCCCACCGACTTCGTCTCCGACGCACCATCGCCGCCTTACGCCCGTCACCTCCAGCCCAAAACTGCAAGGCTACACCTTTCGTGTTCAAGGAGCTAGCATCGTACACGAACGCTTTCCTCCGGTCACGACACGCCCTGGACGTCTGGTACGCCTCCCAGATTTCTACAGACCCTGAGGGCTCTACGCTCCGCGGGGTGGGGGGTGGTGATGTGGCGACACACTGCGCACAAACCGGCGCAGCCTCCGCCTCACCACTTGCTAGCCCGGCGTGACGCGGCTGCATGCTGCACCACGCCTCCGATAAGGGACAGCGCAACCGCAGCGTCACCGGAGGCTTACGTCACCGACGCTGGCTATAAAAGCAAGCCTGCCAAGTTCGAGCTTCCTTCCTTCGCTAACCGTTCGAGCGCAGCGGCGGTATGCTCGCCCCGCCGCTGCTACTCCGGTAATCAACAGTCGTTATGTTTTATGTTGGGATGCGTCCTTCCATCGACACGGTATCCCACGGGTATAATAAACCTTTTTGCGTGGCAGTAAAACTTTATTGAGCCGGGACGTATACGACATCGATGTGCCAACTCTTCCTTGCTGAAGATTCGTTTTAGCAGCATTCTTAACCTTCCGTTGCTCGCCGCAATTTTCGACCAGCCACCGGAAGCTAAGTAAGGGGAAGTGGCCCAATCATAGACGCCGGCACCAGCCTCTTCGTTCGGTTATCTATTTTCATTCCACCGACTCGGCCCCTTTGAAACACTCTCCACTTGAGCGTGCTCCTCGCCTATTGGCCGCCAATTAGGTAAGACAAACCGCTCAGTGTAGGCAATGCTATGCGTTTTGACAGGCAACAAAGGTGACCTCCTATAAACGAGGAGAGCGTTTGATTCGGCTGTTCAGACAACGTTGTGGGTCACCACCCGTTGCTTGCGGCGGTGGTTACGTAAATTTGACGTCAGCAGGTTGAAATAAAAATAGGTTGGAATAGTTTTACGTAATGGGGCCCCAGATATAGAAAGGCCATTACGTTGCACTTCGAGAAGGGGCGCCAAGTAGCCATATACCAGACGTTGGACTGCTAGAGCTTGTCCTCGTACGGAAAGGAATATGAGCCAGTGATGCAAAGATTACAGGACGTTTTTAACTAGTGAAGTCATCGGCGCAATAAGGTGTACTCAATACTGTGGGGCATATGAATACTGACCAGCAGGAGTTTGCGGCCATAAGCAACGTTCTTCGTTATCACCCCAGGAGGGGTGAAGAAGAAAAGGGGGAAGTGTAATCTAGTCGAGGAAGAATCGATTAAAGCGTTCCTTCTGAAGACAAATTGGGGAGCTTTTGGGAACATAAAGTGATGGCCGCCTCGTTGGCCTGGAGCGGCTTGAAGGAACATTTCATAAGGAAAATAATAACGATTTAATGACGTGTTATTAAACGTTTCCAAAAAAGGCTAGAACATCGTGCCTATCTACAAGGACCGGGAGAAACCGACTTCACGCAGCTGCCCCTAGCTCGGCGACCTCTCCGTAGACCAGTGGTGCGATATCTCAATCAAAACGCAGGTATAACTGGAGGCATGCATGACTCTTCTATTAGACGGCTGGCTTGTTCGCACCTAAATTTTCTAGTGAGCACGAATACTGCGGTCCATTTCATTACTTACTGGGACGTTCCCGCCCCGTGATCGCGGTCGAGGCTTGCCTTGTGGCTCTAGAGCACAACTACTCAAGCGAAGGGTTGGCTGTGTGAGCGTGTGCGAATGTTTATACCGACATTGAACGATGGCCAGTCCACCGTGTACGTCTTGCGATATCAGCGAGATACTTCAGCACCTTATATTGGAGTGCCCGGCTTGGAGTGTAGCAGTGCACACGGAAGGCAGTGTTTTGAAAGCCTCTGCAGCACAAGCTGCAGGCTGTCATTCGGTAGTGCTAGCTTTGCACATTTTCATGGAAAGACAAAAAATAAAAGCTTGTTCTTCTACATCCTTTAGAGACAGATGTCCGTGCCTATGTAAAGTGTTCAGAGTGGTACCCGGGGGGCTGTAGTAGCTTAGCGACTATGGTATTGTGCTGCTGAGCTCAGTGATTCATCCCAGCTGCATTTCGGTGGGGATAAAATGCAAGAATGCTCCTGTACTTGGATACACAAAAGAACCCCAGGTGGTCAAAACTAATCCGGAATTCCGCCTACTATGGTGTGCGTCACAATCAGATCGTGGTTCTGGCATGAAAACCCCCAGAATGTACATTCTTTTTGTTCTGAGTAGGTTAGGGTGCCTTTAATAAGGTTTTGCAGCTTATCTAGCGATGCTCATTTAAAAAAATACAAACGAGTTGTTTATAGCAACTGAAAGTGGCCGAGACGACTTGCTATATTTTTGTTCTATGTTCTTTTTTCAGGAGTCCGATTTGGCCATTCCAGAGGACACGCTGGCCGAAAGCTTGCCACAAAAGCAGCTGCCTCTTAGAAGCAGCCACTAATGGCACATATTGTGTACATATGATATATTTATGTGCTTCTGTACGAACATTTTTGCCATGAATTGGTTGACGTAAATTTGTGTAGTTGCTCTACATCTTTCTTTACCACTTCTTTGAATAAACACAGCTAGCACTCTCTCACACCGAACTCACTATTTTAATTTGTACCTTTTTGAATGGCCTCTAGTCTGTTTTAATTTCATAATTAGTGTCACTTTCTAGTTCATTCATCACATTGTTATGCATCTGACAATTCTTCCCGATGCTGTGTTTTGTGACAAACATTTAACAGCCACCAAGACAGCATGGCATGGACATCCATAAGGTAACCTTAAGGGAATACTCACTTGAGCCTTGAAGTTCCCGCAGCAGGCCACCGCGACATTATGGATTTTGACGGCGTCTGCTCTGACATAGCAAATATTTTTATCAGGAAAAATTGACTACATTGCATTCGAGAAGAGCTAAACTCTGCACTTAGCAAGTTTAAAAACCTTTATATAGAGCTACGGCAGCCCAAATATGAAAAATACTTTGAAATCAATGACGTCACATTGGCGCACTGCACTGGAGCTTGAGTATTGGAGTATTAGCATAACCCTAATTTACACCCTAGGCGCCTATCTTTATCCCATAACAATGATCATCTATCTTTGAGTGCCTTTCCTTTTAATACTGTGCAGCCTACACTTCCAGGTCACAAATGGCATGAAGTAGCATTCTTGACACAAAAGTAGCAGGCACAGAGTTTTTAAGAAAGTGAGCGCCAGCAAGACGGATGATTATTGTTCCAATTCTGAAAGGCCAGCGCTTAGACGTGCTACACAGAAGAACGACACACACATTGCTCTGTGTATTTTGTCCAAGCGCTCGCCTTCCAGACTTCGAACTATGCTACACCAACTAACCCAATTTTCTGCCCTAGAGGTTAGTGTTGTGGGACAAAAAGACGCCCCGAAGGATGCAAGCTGTTTTTAGAGTGTATGGCTTTGGACTTAATTCAAAGTGCGATATTGAGTTGGTGTGTGTTGCATGGCTTCTGAAGTGTAAGACTGCACCAAGACAAGGACAGATATAAAGGAATACAACACAACCACTTGTCTGAATTAACTGGTGTGCGGCAAACACTTCTGAATAAACAAGCGATTGATACTATTGAATAACGCATACGTTGATAGGGCCTGATGGCGACTCAAAATTATGCTTTTTACCCATTTAGTGAGGGTCAAATTATTAATCTTGTACTGATTGAAACCGTTTATAATGCATTGATTCATAATGCCGAAATGGCAGCTCAAAATGATCTTACTTTAAATAAAGTTTATTTCTCATTGTTCCGAAGAAGCGAGAGTCAAATCGTAAAGTTTTTACTACTATATGCAATTTCTATGACGATTTGTGGTATGCAAAGTGGACCAGGGAAGTTTGCTGTGACCATGTTCAGCAGGCATTCTGTTTGTGGGGCAGTTGGGAAGGAAAGATAATTAGCGTAGGCGCGTTGGTACAGTCAACAGAGGATGTTTATACCGGGTCAATGATGCAGTGTCACCTACGGGAGCTGCACGGTGTAGTTTTCCGAAGCGTAGGTGCCAGGCCGTGCAGGGGACGAGGACTGGCGTGGTTGCGGCGATAGAGATCGACGGCCTTTTGGTGACGGTGAATGGCTGTATCTGGAGTGTGGAGCGGTGGCATCGGAAGCCTGTGGATCAGAGCGGGGGGGGGGGGAATTACTCCATCTCCGCTATAGGGAACCTTGTGTGGATGCGAAGCAGCGGGGAGATGGTTTCGCGGCAGTGGCCCGAGCGCCCATCGCGACGCTGCACAGGAGAGAGAATGAGGCGCGCGCGTTTCGTCATTTTCATACCGGTGAACTACCGTGGCGCCCCCAGCGGTGTATGCAGCTGTCGCACCACCTGTCGTGCGCGCCGCTCCGAATTCCTAGAGGAGAGAAAGGGGGAGCGTAGGAGAGGGGAGAGAGGGGAAGGGGACGCGCATGCGCTGTAGGGGTGTTGGACGCGGGACGGACGGAGAGAGCCACCGGCAAGAAATGCATCGCATTTAAAACGTCGAATGTTGCCTTAAGCAGGACGCCAAGGTACAGTGCTCTAGTTTGAAGCTGATGACCAGTGAGTGCGGCAAGGATGGGCAACGTGTCCAACGCGAGAGCAGTTTAAACATATGCGTCGGTCGTCTGCTGTCGTCCTGTCAGTCGGCTTTGTCTAGCGTGGAGGGCAGGCCTGCTTCTGGGTGGCATTCGCAGGAGTACGTTCGGGTGCACGGTTAGAACAGACGGCGGTTGATAAACCCAGGCCTCGAAATCCGCGCAGACGACTGCTTGTATGAGCGACACGGTGGGCAGGTTGGCTGACTGAACGTCTGGAAGATAGGTCGTAGGAGCTATTGCTTCTAGTTTGCGGCGGACAACGCGTATTGCATCTTCCATGTCTGTAGACTGCGCAGACATTGGTGGGTTCGCGCATGGTGGTGTGGTGGCGGTCTAAGGCAGCTGAAGGAACTGACAGACGATGAGGCGAATTTTGACTTGTTCAAAGCGTTGACATTCCTTAACTATGGCATCGACCATCGTACAGTCCTTGAAGGAGAGTTGAATAAACGCATTATCGGATATCGCCTTCAAAATGTGCGTAATCGTGTCAGATTTGGTGATTTTTGTGTGAGCTTTTCGGCAAAGGCCTAGCACATCCTGTATAATAAATTTACGATTCTGTGTTCATCTGGATACGGGATCCCAGCTCGTTTTTTTTTTTTTTTGGGGGGGGGGCATTTTAAAACCTCCGATGTCTCGTCGTGTTAGCAGCTCGACACTTACGTTTTCCGTTGCAGTGCACATGAAATCTAAATGTTTTTCATTCCGTCCTGGCCATTGATCTGCCTTGTCCACAGAGCCAGCAAATTTCTCGCCCTATGGTTTCTTTGCGACCAACAATCTTTGTGACCCACGGGAGAAGTCACAGCGACAGTACCAGTACACATTGCTCTTTTCGCCAGCGATCATACCTCTTGACTGCTGCATGTGCCAATTCGGTGTTTATTATCGCCAGATCAAGATCATCACACGAAATACGGGAATCCGCTGTCTCAAATGGATTACCCGCTCGATTGCTTGGAAAGCGTAGAGTCTTCGTCATCCTTGGATCTTCACGGCGGTTATTGCCGAGTACCGATGGATGAAGATAACAGCGACAAGAGAGCCTTAGTCACGCTGGGCAGCATTCACGAATTTGGCGTATTTATCCATTCGGGCAATGTAACGTGCCTACCAGATTTCTGCACGTGATGGAAGCCATTCTTCGCGTCGATATGTGGTAGACCAGTCAGTGCTATCAATATTACACGGTCTTAATGCACGAATAAATGTCCCATATGCGACACCGCATATGCGAGTCTTCAATGAAAATATGTTGGATTGCGCAAGTACGCCTCGTAATCCGCATACTACCGTAGTTACTCGAACCGATGAAGCTGCGTAGATCGGCCGCTTATAGGCTGGAATGGTCACTCTTGTAATCCGTATGTTACTCTATGCTGGGTTGCCGCGATCATTGAGGTCGCGGCCCCATGCGGAGGCCCTCCCATTGCACTGCGGTTGGTTGAAGCGCGCCACTTGCACGAATCGGGGTTGGTGGGGCATATAATTTTTGATAGTGAGGCTCGGCGTTCGCGCCAGCCCCAAGGTAAATATACCTGGTAGCGAAGCTTGCATAGAAGTCCATACGTTCTAAACATGGCGGTTCATCGGCGGTTCATGGGGCTTAGCACCATCTGTGTGAGGAGGGAACACTTCCGGCGGGAGAAAATAGTTTGACGTGATATCCCTTTAAAACAGAAGTGACGTCATTTTGTTCTCAAACGCTCGAAATTTGTTTTCCGAGGCCTGCACTAGAGCTGTATATTCAAATGCCCCTTCATTCGACTTGATGGGCGTTCTGAGCTTTGAGCGCGGAATGCGGTGCAGCAAGAGGACAGCCGTATGGGTGTCGAAATCGCACTCCTGCACAGAACGTAAGAGTGCTCGTCCTTTCGTCGGACGCCAAGCCAATCGGCCAGCGCTGTCGCACGAAAACAACTAAAGTAAACAATTATGTGGTGGTCGCAACTCACTACTTTTCACTGAACAGGTTAAGAAACAATGAAACTACCCGCGTCACCAAACTCAGACAAACGTCGACAAGCAAAACAACACAACTAGCGAGGGGGGGCGTATTGTAAGGGGTCAACTTTACGAGCACGCCTTTCTGCACACTTCAAGAGCTGCATTGCACTGCAAGGGATAGCGGCGTCAATGCGCGCGCCGCTATCGGTGGGCGTTCTTACGGTGGGCGCTGAGAAAAGGTATTTATCGATAATGATCAAGTAAAATAGAGTTGTCTCTTCTTTTCTCGCCATGCTTACATAAAATTGATTAGGAATTTTATTTCCACTGAATGATTCTAATTTTGTCTTGCTTTAATTAAATAAAACGCCTTTTTCTTTCCTAATGTTTGTTCCCTCGAAACACAGTCGCGCTTCAATCGCTGCTCCCATAACCACCCTTGCTGATGTCGGTGACAATTCGTTCTGAACCGCTTTTTGCCCTAAGCTTCACGGCCTATTTGGATCGACCTTGCGAGCTGCCCGAGCAGAGGTTCAGCGCCGCTGCCGACAGGACCCCGTCATTCAGAATCAGGGCTCGAATTCACAAAAACTTCTTACGCTGAAATTTTTTGTAAGAAAGAATTTTAACCAATCCGGATGCCAGACATATCATCAGCGAAGCCGGCCAGCCAATAGCAAAACGAACTTACGATAGAAAAGCTTCGGGAATCTGGCCCAAGATTCTTTCGCGCAATATATCGCGAATTCAAAATACCTAAAAAGCTGCGCTCAAAATTCGCATTAGGGAGTCTCGCAATGGTCGGTGAAAATTTTACTAGTCTAAAATATTACACAACTTCGCGCATTTATCATAAAATTATTAAATCCTCAAGCAAAGTATTTTCAGACTCTTTCTAGTACAACCGTTGCATTTCAGTGATTCAAGCACCATTCAGCCGAATATCAAACTATTCGCATGTTAAGATAATCACCTTCTATAATTTCTGCGTGATATCTTTTCTTTGTATGGTTTCTATAGCAACTTCTCGTTCAACCGAAACATGTAAATGAAAGTTTGCATGCTACCGACAGCTAAATTGTGTCATAACTTTTTTTTTAATTATGGGGTTTTACGTGCTAAAACCACGATATGATTAAGAGGCACGCCGTAGTGGGGGACTCCGGGAAATTTGAACCACCTGGGGTTCTTTAACGTGCACCTAAATCTAAGTACAGGGGTGTTTTCGCACTTCGCCTCCGTCGAAATGCGGCCGCCGTGGCCGGGATTCGATCCCGCAACCTTGTGCTCAGCAGCCTAACACCATAGCCACTAAGCAACCACGGCGGGTTGTCATAACTTTTCAACGCAAAAGGGATTCCAATATATATCGAAATTAACACAAATACTCCCATTTTTTAAAGCCGTAGCGATACCCTGGTATGGGTATATTCCACATCCCATCCATGTTGCACAGCGCCTGCAAGATGGCAACTGTTTCGATGGCAACTCCACGCTCTACGACTCGTCTATACTTTACTTGAATTGATGCCTCGGCTTCCGGAGTGTGCTTTCGATCAAGCAGTATTGTATTTGCTTCGATCAAGCGGCAAACCATGAAACAGTAGGAAGAGTTGAGCAAAACACCGCTTTAACGCAACCACGTTGCGTGTGGGCGTATAGGTTAAATATGTGCATGGGGTTTAACACCGAATACACCATAGTCATCACTCGATGTTCGCTTTAGAAACTTATTTTCATCATACGCAAAGATATCCGGCCGGGGGCTCCGGGCAACCAGCGCCAGAGTGATCGCCTGGCTGCCATGCTCTATTCCTTTCTTAATACTAAAAAAGTTTTTTTTCCTTTTGTCCTTTTGGTCTGATAATAAAGTTTACTACGTACACGTTACTTTGAAGAGGTGATTGTTCGTGGTTTCCCTGACAACGCGTGACCGACAGGCGAAGTCGGCGTGGAATAGAAACAGTTTTAAAAGCTTTACGCTACCTTAACCCAAATCACGACGCTTTTGTATTGCCGAGTGAAAGGCAGTGTCTCATTTCTGCTGTGAAACCGCACCACTTATAAAGCGCATTGCGTAGGAAACCCTAGCGTTGACCACCCAGAGGCAAGACGCCACCAGGGACTGTTTCTCGGTGGCGAAGACGTCGTTGTGTAGAAATAATGCTGCGCGTCGAACAAGCCCGTCTACTCGAGACTCCTTGGTTTTCTGAGGTGCAACTATCTTTATGAATTCATTTAACGCCTACAGTTTCCCAGACAAAACGTTATGTTTTTTGTATTTTTGTTTATCATATTTAATGAAAATGACTAATCACGCACACATCAAGAAAGAGTTCACACGGTGTACTTTAATGCGGTGAGACATGTATTGATGTATCAGGTAGTAAGGTGCAATCTATTTATGCCACCGAGACAGAGTATTTTAATTAAGAAGTTTAATAGTCTGAGCGAGTTGCTAAATCTCGCCATCATATGCGTAGCGTACAATAAAAAAGGCAGAGAATTAGTGAGACAGCCAATGCTTGTAAAACTGCTCACAGCAATACTTGTGTCCCAGTCTACCTTTTTTTCTCACTTTTCTTTATCCTACACTGCGTATATGGATCAATATTATATTTTCAAATCCGTTATATATCACGTTGTGTGTAAATTCTGACAATGCGATATAGGTGAGTAAAAAGAAAAAAAAATCTGGCCAATAGAAAAATATAGCTTATGTGCCGATATATTTATGAAACTCGGAAAAATTCAAAGCGCTCACACTAATAAGCACAAAAATGCCAATGAGTTGCAGTAGGAATATACGAAACAAACAAGAAGAAAATGATTTTGCTTGATAGCTGAGCTGGATCATCCACAGGTTCCTCTAGAGGTGCGTCATCGGGGATCTCTTGCGGGCTCAGCCACGCTTCCTCGTCAGCCTTTGCGCATCCGATTTTATGGAAGCCTATAACATCCACAGGAACGGCCAAGACACCTCCGTACTACTTGCGATGCACGAGAACCTGTTTGACAATTACTCCGTCAATGTCACTATAATGGAAGAGTGTTTGGCCTCACGGAACTGTAAACCCCGTGAATGGAAGTTGTGGTCGAGAAATTCGCTCTTGAGCCAAAGACCACTGCCATTGGTTACGGTTGCGCAGTGCTCCTGCGATGGTCAGATGGTTAGTGGAGGTTTGAAGACTCTGGAAGTGTGGGTGTCGCCGGGGCTGGCACGCTGCACCAACGGTGAGCTCAGCACGCCTCCCGTGAACCGCCGTCTTGGTCACGGGGTCTCGACCGAGGAGCGACGCCGCGGCTGCCCCAGCTGATCCGCGACCAGACTGACAAATGCCACCTCTGGTGTTTTGCTTTCCACTGAAACATGAAGATTTCGCACTAAATCAGTATCTTCGCATCACCGTTGCGAAAAAGTCACTTTACACGTTAATAAAGTGACGATTACTTTTCAAACACTTTGCTGACAGTGGCGGATGCTGTTTTGTCGAATAGCCCAATACAGGGCAACACAGTCGGCGTAAAATCACAACGGATGTGCCGATCATTGGCTCTGTTCGATACAGAAATGCGCAATGGGACAATGAATGGTAGCTAAATATTCTCCCTCCATCATTTATTTGTCTATATGGCCCAATTTATTGGGCTGATTTTCACCGCTGAGGGGACGTAATCTCACGCAACCCAGTAGAGGGGCGTGTGTCTCCGAACGTGATGTAGCTCATTGAGACGCAAGTACTCTCGCACG
The DNA here is from genome assembly GCF_013339745.2 of Dermacentor silvarum. Lineage (NCBI taxonomy): Eukaryota > Metazoa > Arthropoda > Arachnida > Ixodida > Ixodidae > Dermacentor > Dermacentor silvarum. The sequence continues at coordinate 449,632,941 of NC_051154.1, read as the reverse complement.
AGAGTTTTGCGGCGTCTGATGGTGTAGATGCTGTGGTCAGCTGTGGCACTGAGTTGCGTTTATCCGCCACCTGGGCTGTCGGTTGCAGGGCGCTTTATTTGCCGAAGTCCGCTACCCTGCTCTCGTTTTGAAGACCTGATGGTCCTGTCAGCTCAAAATACTTCCCTTACATCGACTCCCACAGTGCATTGGATCTGGTTGACTCTTGTGTTCTAGTATATTTTTTTCTATCCACTAGTAAACTTCATCGTACAACACGAAATACCCTACGTTAGGCAAAAACGACTCGTAACTCTTTTTATGTTTATTTTTACGACAACCCACTCAAATTTCTCCACCGTATGACGTACATTCGTCTCCTGGGCGCCCATTCACAAAGTAATTATTACACTAGAGCTGTTCTGAAGAGCTTATTTCAGCCAATCATAATTTTGGATATTTTATAAGTGCAGGCAACCTGCCAATGGCGAACAGCCGCTGACAAACAAAAAGCTTTGTTTAAGTAGGCCTCTGTTTACTTAAATAGAGGCCGAATAAAAGCCTCACATGTAGTGCGATAGGACAATCACAAAAAGAGCACACCCACACAAGACAGGTGCAGTGCTATGCGCGCTCTATTTGTCTGTCTTCTTGTGGTGTGTGAAATATGTTTAGGCAAGCATGGACTCGCCTGGAAGTTCTCGGGACCTTGTGCACTCAAGTCTTCATACTGCGATTACAATGGCGGAAAAGTGTGTTCAGGATGTGGTATATAAGTCTTATTTTGAAATATGTTTACATGTGTTCTTTCTAAATGTTATGTTCATATTTTCCTTTCGCGCATTCTTTGTATGGTAATATTGGTAAATTTATTTACTTTGTATTACCTTTGTGTACTACATTGTACTAAGCTGTACCTTTGAAGTTTCAGCAGGAATCATTAGGCACTGCAATATGTCCATTTGCAATGTTATTCTTCACATTTCTTAAGGGAAGGGCAGTCCTTTAGGTAGTGTACCAGCTTTTGCCTCCCTTCCTCGGTTTGTAGCCTACAAACCAAAATGAAATGATTATTTTGCTTCTTGAGTTAAAACAATTTCTGAAAACAGCCAGAACAATGCTTTCGCGAACATCCCCACCGGCCTGGGCGTACAATGCCACCGAGATCAACGCAAGCTCTCTTCAAAACATGGCATGAATGCTAATTTTCAACTTTACTTACAGAAACGCAATAGCTTCGGTTATAGAACATGCACAAATATTCTCCTCTGAACTGATCCGATGTCAAATGTGAACGGCCAATTGTTCCCGGGCCAAAGGAACGTCGAGACGTAACAGTTGCGGGAACAAAAGATGCCGAGAGGCCTCCGGTACTTCGTGCCCCCAAGACAATCAAGAAACCGAGAGCAGCCATGGGTGAACATAATTGGCGATTCATCAGCGCCGCCGCAACTCTCGTCTTGCTGAACTGCGTGCTGAAATTCAAGGCCAGACGTCTTCAAATTTCGGGGTAAGGTTGCGGCGTCATAGTAAGGCCGCTGTTTCATGATTGGAGCCCTCCTCGGCTTTCAATTGGACATTAATACATTTTATTTCGTTTAGTCATTTCATACACTCATGACGAGGCACCACCCCCTACCCATTCGCTGCACCGTCATGTGCCTAACGACGCACGCACTAGGCCACACGTGTAGTCAGCCAGATGGCTTGGACGCGGCGTGCGCAATGACGCACGCACTAGGTGTACCTTTAGTGATCACAACCGCGGAGTCGCTGTGGCATCGGGGAGCACGCTCGTCTCGTGCCCCGGAGGGTGATGGTGGTGAAAATATTTATTGCCAAATGATTGAAGAAAGGGGGAAAAGTCCCCTTACATGACACGAGGCAGCCCTTAGGGGGCCGCCTTTATACAGCAAAGGAGAGTCCTTGGAGGGCTACCCGCTTCAGGGCTGCGGCGATAATCAGGCGCTGGTCTTTAGGAGGCGTCCCCCGCGTTCCCAGTGAGACACGGGAAAGCCGGTGGTCCCCCAGGGTGAGTGTGGCTGTATGTTGGGAAAGGAATTCGTGGATGTAACTGTACATCCGTTGCCTACGTCTAGGGCGTGGAGGCCTTCTATGGCGGCTGCGTGGATAACGTTGTCAAAAGCGTTTGTCGGGTCGAAAGCGAGGATAGCCTTGGTGTCAGCTGCGGGGGAGTCAAGGATGTGGTGTTTGAGTTGTAACAAGATGTCCTGGCTATACAAGCCCGGGCGCAAAGCAAACATGCACTAATGAAAAAGGTGGTTGTTCTCCAGATACCGGCTCAGTCTGGTCTGGAGAACGTGCTCCATAAGCTTGCCCACGCAGGATGTAAGAGAAATGGGACGGCGATTAGCAGGGAGAAGTGGTTTGCCTGATTTGGGAATTAAAACTACCTTAGCGTTCTTTTCTTCAGGTGGGAGGGTGCCGCGCAGACAGCATTCATTGAAGTAGTCGGTTAGGGCTGTGATGGAGGGGGAATCGAGGTTGCGTAGCACCTTGTCGTGCACTCCATCGGAACCGGGAGCTGCGGACGTATTGAGGCGCTGAAGTTCTGCTCTGGCCGCGGCCGATATTGGTGCGGTCGAGGAGGTAGTGGGAGTTGCGGACATAAGGGACATGCAACATTTCCTTATAGAGGGGGTTGGCGGAGTCCTGGGAGACTACGCATGCCCAGTTCACCTGAATGGTGTGGGGGCCGGGTTCGTGTGCAGGTGTTCTCCTGGGGACTGGAAGTGGGGGTTGCCTGAGTCCGTTCCAGGAGTGGGATCGGGCCATGGGCTTGGTATGGTTGGAGGGCTGTTTCATTGCGGCACGCTGCAGGACCGAGAGGGACTCCAGGGTGAGCTGCAGGGCCTGGGGCTTGCGGGTCATGGAGCGACTGGGATGTTGAGGTGGAGCTTGATTGGTGGGAGCCTGGTTGGCGGCTGCCTCGGTGGCTCGCTCGGCATCCCAGTACCTCTTGTTTACGAGGTATGTGGTGCGTTAGCGGGCCTTCCAGGCTGTGTCCACCGTCAGGTGTGCTTTGCTGCAGATCTTGCAGAGCGCGTTGTCCTCGGGGGGGGGGGGGGAGGGGTCAACTTGGTCACAGCCGGGGCAGCGGCGTTGTTTGGAAGCCGGGCACACATCCACGCGGTGGCCGAGTGCGCCGCAGTTAAGGCAGTGCTCGATATTCGTTTTGAAGTGGTAGCACCTAAGAGCACGGAGGAGTCTTAGATATGCTGGGGGCACCCAGTCTTGTTAGAAAAGGACGATGATGGACTCCGTCGAGACCATGCGTCTAAATTCGAGGATGGGAGGGTTCCGTTCGTGATTGAGCTGATCCTGCATGTATTCGTAAGAGTGGGCGAAAGGGACCCCGTGGACCAAACCTCGGGAGCAGTTTTCTGGTGCCGCTTGGTAGGAGTAGATGTCGTAGTAGATGTCTAGGCAGTGACGGACTTGACGGCGAGATAGTGGAGTAGGCGATGCGGGTCGGGAGTGTTGATGAGAACGAAGCGTTGGAGGGTGTTCATTATTACGCTGTCTGGCTTGGCCTCTTTTTGTTTGAGGCGGGCTGCTTGCAGAATGGCATCGCGAAGCGCAACTCCTTTCACAGTCCGAAGGTTGAGGCCGCCACGGAGACGGAGTATGATTTTATGATCGTCGATGGCTGGCTTGGGGTGGCGTGGGGCAGAGAGTTGGGCGGCCGGGGCCAGTGGCCCGACAGGGCTTGAGGCGTAGATGGCTGGTTACATTTCTCGGCACTGGCGGAATTCGGAGTAGTGGTGGGGCGGGAGTTGCGAGTCGAGCTTCTCTTATTGTGCGCTGATTACCAGCCGTTGTTAGAGGTTAGTTCCGTGGGTGATATTTAGTTCCGAGGAGGAAAAGTTGCTATCGGCGGATTGCAGGTGGGAAGCGGAGGCTGATGACACTAACTTCGGGTGACTAGGATGGGTTCATCCGGTCGTTGAGGACTAAGTTTGTGGAGTCCAAGTAAAGCACGTCCGCTCAGCACAAGCGGCTGAGCGGGTCTCCTCCGCGCCTTGGAGGTACGGTTTCGATTCCCACCCAGATAAAAATGTACCTAGTTTTCTTTTCAAATGGGTTAATTCACATTGTTTACATGAACCTCCCTGCTAAATTTGTCGTGAATTAAAGCATTTTTACGCGTTTTTACACTTTGCCGTCTGCCATTTTTGGTAGCGTTATTCGGTCATGCCACCGACCACAACGTCGTATTTTCGCGTAATGGGGCATATAATCCTTTCGCATTAAATAATGGAAAAGAATCGGCCCAACACGGAGCCTTGTGGCACCCCAGACGTAGCAGCAAATCATCTGAGCAACTCCCATTCAAAACAGCTCTTCGACGTACTTACTTACCAAAACGGAGTTAGAGCCTGTATATTCATAAAAATATTTACGTGTACATAGTACCGCTAATATTACCTGGTCAACCTACTACCGCTAATCTCACCTGGTGTATCGACATTAGTAGCAATGCGGATCGAACGTTTGGTTCTTTACTCCGCTACACTTATATTGCAACCAACCTCTCTCAAGTTAGTACATAGAAAACACTAATAGGAACAAAATTTGAGTATGCATCCAATGCGTTACATTCCATTGTATTTATTACCTCACTAGAACTCAAAATTACTCCACTCATTATATGTTCAAGTTATGATAAAATAGCTACTCTAACCTAAAAAAAACTAAACTTGAATTTGTAGCCAATGAACTGATACAGTCTAACCCGGATGTATAGAATCTCAAGGGAATCACAAAAATTCGATATATAGGTAATTCGATATATAAAATAATAGGCGCTCAGGTAAATGGTGGCCTAAGGTGCATTCACACGACCGGACGGAGGAGGAATTTTCGCAGCGGATGGCGTATCACGTGACGCGCGCGTCATCAAAGCGTGCCGCCCTCGCCTTGTCCGGCCTCCTCCGCTCGCGGTCCGGATTGAAAATGCTCTCCGTCCGTCCGTTTGGCGGTCGTCTGACCTCAATTTTGCGTAGTCAGCGTCAAATCTGCCAACATTGGACGCATTGGCGTGGCTCCGATGGCGTGTTGTCGGCTTGAAGGACCGTGTGTGTTTGCTGTGCAGCAGTGATCGCACGTGCTCTTGTTGTGGTGATGCGGGAAAGGCGAGTCGTGGTTGCGCGCACATTTCTATTTACACAGACCGCGCAGCCTGCGTGATTTCAAGTGAGGTTCACAAGAAAACACCAAGTGAAAAGGCAACCGTTACTTTTTTTACTCTTGTTGATGGATTCATAGCTCTATAGAATATAGAGCGGGCCGATTATGCAAACGTGCAGGTGCTAAAAGCGTTGGACTCGAGAGTAAGCACACGGATTCCGCAAAAAGGCGCTCCGGCTGGTGGAATGCGACCTAACTCGGCTGCGTCAGATTCAAGTGGTCACGTGACTGTTTGGCCCACGGAGCAGGCGGGAATTTTGCTTCTCATGTGTATCCACCTTTATCGATTAGTGCCTCCGAGAGCCGCTTACTGCACGCAACTCGGGGAAAAAAAGCAAGTACACTTTATTTACCCACAAAAATTGCTGGATCACTTTCAAGTTTAATAAAACCTCCAAGCTGATTCTTTTCTTTACACTTGTAGCAGCCATCGCTTGCGGAAAATAAACTCGTGAATAGGCACTCAACCCACACAACGACGCCTCGAAAATCGCAGAGAAGGAATGTTGACCACCGAGGTAGCATGCGGGCTAGCCGAACAGCCTGACGGGGCTCAAATGACTGCACTATCTCTTCTTCACCTCCAGGTGCCAGAATACCTCAAAGTGTACAAAGAAGTGCACTATGAGATCTTCTGCGTGGCGCCGCGTTCGATATATCGAATTTGCTGGTGAACAGACGTTCTACATACGCGTGCACCAGCCCGATACATTTGCATGGAATTTTTAAGGGAATTTAAAGCTGTTCGATATACAGAATAATTCGTTATGAGTTGGTTCTTCATATCAGGGTAGCATTGTATCCCTGTCACCACTTATATCGCATCGTAATGGTCAGCTGTACAAAATACGTATAGATTTAGTCCCATTAACTTGCATAAGCTCTTTCTGCCCTCGTACGGCCCTTCAATGGTATCACCTCCCCAAAGAAATCCTAAAGCGTACTAATAAACGGAAGTTTCTTGCAACATCAACTAGCGTACGTTGTGTCATCTGAATTTGTTAATTACTTTGTCCCTTTCAAATTCTTTGTAAGATCAGGTAATATGGTATAATTGTAAAGCTGCCTTCCTGGTGCGCACTGAAATTTTTTTCCACGTACCACCAGCTAAAATTACATGATTACAAAGTTACTTTTTAATAATTACATTATTTGTTTAGCCTGCTCAACCCACTTCTTTTCGTAATGCTTTCGAGCGCTGACGGAGCAAATAAATGAAAGATAAACTGTAAAAAATATTTCGTGCATGAGGGTTGGTCAGCTCCGGGAATGTTTCATCATCATCATCATCATCATCATCATCATCATCAGGCTACCTTTATGTCCATGGTAGGACGAAGGCCTCTCCAGCGATCTGCAGTGACCCCTGTCCGTCGATGTATAAAATATATGCATTACTTAACGCTACATAGTTTAATACTACATAGCTAAACTCAGTTTTACCTTCTGAAAAAACTAATCAGTTGTTGCTCTTAGCCGCCTATTTTATCTGTGCATGAAAGTCTCTCATCTTCTTTGCTCGAATGACAACCTAATCAAATAAAATTATGGGGTTTTACGTGCCAAAACCACGATGTGATTATGAGGTACGCCGTAGTGGGGGACTCCGGAAATCTGGACCACCTGCGGTTCTTTAACGAGTAACTCAATCTAAGTACACGGGTGTTTCCGCATTTCGCCCCCATTGAAAATGCGGCCGCCGGGACCAGGATACGAAACAACCTAATCAACATGCTCTTGAAACTTATATAGCTTTGTCAATTAAGTTGCTACGTGTTTTTGGACTCACGCGCTAAAATAGAAAAAAACGCACATTGTTTTATAAATGCAGTGGATGAAATTGCTGAGAAAACACAAAGCCGTGTAATACATTTGAGCTCATTACATGCCTCTAGCCAGGATGTTTATGCAAACAAACACCCTGTATTATTACATTCTGAAATTCGTAAGGCATTTCCCCTATGTGGAGAAGCCAGTTTAACTTTTAAATGATTACCAATTGGAGTAACTGATGTTTTGATCATGCATTTGATATAGAGAAATGTGCAAGTCCAATAGGGAGAAATGTTGGAGGACAAAATTCTTATCATTTTTTTCAAAATAAACTGTGTTTATCATCTGAACAGGATGTTTCAACCCTGGAACAGATAGGAAATTGAAATGAATAACATGCATCAAAGTTTGCATTGTGTGTATTATGACATACAGTTTCAGTTTTCTTTCAATTTATCATATATGAAAGTTGATTTGATGACTTCAATTTCCTGTTTTATACTTAGGCTACTGATACTGCAGAAACAATTTTTTTTCATAATACAGACTACAGACAGCAGAGTGCGGCTCATAAACACATCGGGATAATGAGGAGTAATTTGTGGATACATTTCTCGCTATGGGTAATATAGGAGCCCCTTTCTCGCAATTATGTGCGTTAGTTCAGAGCGCGTGTGCTGAAAGTGGACTGATTCTTCGCGCTTTCCGTGCAGCTACCGAAGTGACTGTGACAGCATAGAGAAAGAAATTCAACAAGAGGGGACACTCGGCAAAAACTGGCAACAGGAAACACGTCACCCTACGTCACGCTATACTTTTGACACCGAACGTTAGCTGCCGCGAGCATCGAAAAAAAAGGAAGTGAACTTAAATTAACAGGCATTTATTTTTTTTTATTCTTTGCCGCGAAAAATTAAACGCTTTGCGTATAAATGAACTTAAGCTTTGCGACTTATTTTCCTTGCCTTACCTAGTCACAGGTCAGTGACGCGCCAGATACATGCGTCATCCGCCGGACACTCCCCCGAAGCCAGCGAGGATGGCTGCGCGCGCGTTTGAGCGCTCGCGCGCGGCGACCCGTCTGCCTCCTTCTTTCTTTCTTTTTTAAATGTAACCTGGTTTATTGGGCTCTCGGCGTATTCTTGCGTTCCTTCTGCACTGGGACAAGACACCACTGCACTATTGGACTACGGCAAGGTGAGAAATCTTGTTTCACAGTCTACGACGCAATTAGGCTTACGGCACGGGACCGAGACTTAAGACGCAGTTAGCGAAAAACAGCTCGGCCATCCTGGCGCAGTTAATTTGAGTTCATGAATCGTGCTGAGACATGTTTCCGACGCTTCCTATGGCACTATTGTAACTTATTTCGGTTTTTGAGCCACACTGGCCGCACAGGGTGCCGTGTCGCAGTTAGCGAGAACTCAGCCGTGTGTGTAGTCTAGTTCATCTTGCTAGGAGAAGTTTGTGCCGCTTTCTCTGACGCCAGACATTACTGAAAAGTAATTTCGTTACTTTCTGGGGTACTTTTGAGGCACGCTGGCCGCCCAGCGCGCTGTCACGCAGTTAGCGATAAGCAGCTCGGCCGTGGTGATAAAGTTTGGCGTGTAATGAATCTTAGAGGGACAAGTCTGTGACGTTTTTTGCGGCTCCGCAACAACATATACCTTCTTTCGGTACTCAAGCCTGTTGAAAACGCGATGGCCAATTGCCAAGAGTGATAACATGGGGTGTGCTGCTGGCGCTGGCAGAACGTGCGAACGACGAACATATCGGAAACTTGTAATTCGAAAATTACGTCTTCTAAAGGACTGAAAAAAGGCATTGCACCCACGCATTTGTCTTGAGAGCCTGTTGCGTCCGTCTCTATGTATGTAGCGTACCGTCGCGTCGCCCGAGGCCAAGTTTTGGAAACGCGAAGTCGCTCGTGTATTTGTGCTGCCTAAATGCAGGAAATAATGCCCGGAAATTGGGGAACGCTTGGAAATCAGATGTTTTCATATATGTTTGGGATTAGTCGAGTATTTTCTACGCCATGTATGTAAAAGCGAATTGCTTTTGTTTGTAATGCTGCCCATTCACCGCTTTTGCACGTTTCGCCTCGCAGTGTTCCTATGTATAAATACCAAAATGACTCATGCTTGTAACATGCTGTTACGTGCTTGCAAATGTAACATGCTTGTAATTAACTTTTTTTTCAGCTGGTGCCGTCCGGTGGAGCTTCATACAGGGACTACTGCCTTACCTGCTGGTGTCACAACGTTGGATGAACGCACAAAAAGCGCCGGAACGAGCTTTTATATAGACCAAAATAAATATTTCCTCATTGCACAAAAGGTCTTGCGTCTACTTTGTGAAATTGCACGTGGCACAGATTCGATGGGACTTCATGAGATCGTTCGCAATCATTTTTACTAAATAATAAACCGATTCTGCACGAAGAGCAAAAAAAAGGGGGGGGGGGGCGCAGCCGGCGTGCTAGCTTGCGTTCAAAATGCGCGCGCTCAAAACCGAAACCGGAAGTGATTGACACCGACCGCTTGGAACGCTGCAGTCAATTCGGCCGCTGGGCCCTATGGGAGTGTCCCCTCTTGTTGAATTCCTTTCTCTATGGTGACAGCTTTTCGCTGTTTAAAGGTTTAAGCCTTTCGATGCCAAGCGCCTGAAATATACACGAAGAACCTGTTTGTCCGGAACCAGAAATGTCGCAAGCATCATGCCAAGGGAGGGATTACCCTTCTACAGGTTAGTCATCTCCTTGAGCAAAAAAAGAAAAACCGGGCAGTGAAAAGTCATTTTTAACGACGGGCTGTCGCTCTTGTGGTTATCACAAATGACGACTTGCGCCAACGTACCGCGCTATGTCGGGAAACTGTTATGGTTCATTCTGTAGCAAGGGTATTTATTTGTGTGCCGCAGCGTAACTTACGTCCCCAGGCAGCACAACCAGGCTGGCCCCAGCACGGCAATATCACGGCAAACACCGGCACAAATATAGGCCCGAAACCAGCAGCGCTACCCGCGTCAGGAATGGCCCAGTGTGGCCATGCCACTAAAACATTTCGGCCATTGTGTGGCAGCGCCAATACAGGCAGATAGCCGGCTCTGCCGTTCATTGCCATTCTAGTGTCCCACCTTGCCTACTGGCAGCGCCGGTATAGGTCAATAGCCGGCTCTGCCACTTTTAGTCAAGTTATTGTCCCACATTACCCACTGGCAGGGCCATATTGTGATGTATGTGGGCGATGCCGTTATTTCCTACGATTTTAAAATGCGCAATTGTTGCACGGCAGCTCGATGCAACATGCCGTGATCTACTATAAAATCACCAAATAATAATACATAATTTCTTTATTGGTCTTAAAATAGGTTGATACAGATTGTCACTCGTATCCCCAATCCTGCGGGCCACCTACGAAAGCTTTGTTGAAGACGCTACGGGGGGTTGAGGCTGGGCTCGCAAAAGGGGCACTTGAAGATGCTGAACGGGTTGAGCCGCTTCGGCGTAACACCTTCTGCTATTATCACAGTCGACGGCGTCTGGCAGTCACATCCTTATGAAGTCTTGCGCTTGATTGATGTCGATCTCTGCGTCTCACAGGCACCATCTGCATACAAAGCATATACCTATATTATCCCAACACTGCCAGAAGTGCATAATATAAGCAAGAGGCACGAAACTGAGAAATTAAATGCGTATCACCTGTTCCCCCTCTGCATAGCTGCATGTTAAACAGTGTCTTTGCTTTTCTTCCCATTCAGGCTGTACGGCAGTTGAACTGCATGGCCCATGATGGCGTTTATTATATTGAAGGAAACCTCCCGCAGATATGATTCCTCCATTCAAAGAAGTTGTTGAAGCTGAAAAAAGAATCAGAAATACACAGAATTAGGTAGGAAATTCCGCTGCATCAAAATATGCGATTTTTGTTCTAACTAGCCAATTATGATGAATTATGCCATCATCACAAGACTTCTCGTAAGTGCTTGTGGGTAGCTGTACTTAGCCTTTGGCAATGCGCAAGCTTTTAGAACAGAGGGTGCATTATTTCATAATAAACACCTAAGCAAGCTACAACACAACAGATTATCGTTTTGCAGGAAGTTCTGAACACCAGTCAGCTCGCAGAATGTACTTCCTGAGTAACGAAGTACATTCCAACTTTGGTCTTCCAACTTTGGTCTTCTAGAATTCAATTTTGGTCTTCTTGAGTGTACCAGCCGAAATGTGCCGTGCTGCGCGTTTTCAAACAGACTGTGCGCTTCAGCGTCAGCTGAAGCGATGCAGCACCGTCTACGTACGTAGTAAAAAGTGGCCGTACATTATCTCTGTAAAAAAAAAGAAAATACACGTATTAGGCAATGCACTTAGTTCGAACACTATACTTGAGAATTGAAATAAGACAATTGTACTTACCTTGCAATAATCGAGTCTATTTCACAGTAAATGCAGTTTTCCGACGTTTGGCTAGTTTATGTTTCGCCCGATAGCAGTGTGGAACCAAGCTTGTAGTGACGAAGGTCTAGCCGCTGGTACTGAACACGTTGCTGGTCAAGTTGATGCATGCTTCGCTAGCAAAACATGGTGCAAGCAATGTGGACAACGATAGCTCACAGGCAGAAGCAGAATGTGTACGGGTCCCTCGTTCTCCGAGAGACCGAGAGTCGCCACGTTTTTTTTTTTTTTTGGCAGCGGGCGAGGTCCGCGCAGGGAGCAACAAATTTGACAGGGCATTATTCACGCTTCTTTGTGCACCCAACCGGTTCTGATTAGCAACGCAGGCTCGGCTGTGCGCGACCGTGCATACCTTCGACACTGCAAAGCGAGGGTACAGTGTACTAGAAGGGGACGACAGTACACTGTCCCTTCTAGTACACTGTAGCGAGGGGACCCAGGGAAAACGTGGTGAGAGTGAAACGCATTCTTGGTATTTTGACGTCACTTCGCCTGATAGTAGTGAAGAACGAGACGCGCACGTTTTTTTATTCTTTTCTTTTTTTTTTCTTTTTGCAGAAGCTGCTGTGGATGAACGAGCAGTAGAACTTGTGCTGATTTTATTATATATGCTGAAATGTAAAACATGACAAATGGGCCTGTAGAACAACTCAAAGTGATCAATTTTTTTTTATTTCTTGCGCTGCTTATCCCAGGAGAACGGTAGAGCAAGACAACGTGTGCGCAAGGGGGTAGTCCGGCGCACAGCATCACTTGCTAACATTCCCCATGCATTTCTTGCTTCTAGTTAAATAATACAACTTCCATCTTCGGAAAAAAAAAATGAATAGACACAAAGCAGCGGCAGCCGTATCTAAGAAACCTCGCGACAATACCTTACGCGGCGCATAACATATAAGTGAAGCCCAAAAAGCGAGTACAAGGATCTCGTTCAAGTTCGCCATATTAATTTACTCAATTATGTTAGTATAGTGTCAAAGCCAGAAGGCATTGCATAAAAAAAGCGGGCAGTTTTTTTTCTTCTTTTCATAAGCAACAAAGCTTCAAACCTGGCCGCTGCGAGAAGAAACGTAGGGGGCAGGTAGAAAAATATGTCGTTTAAGCAAGATGAGTAATAAAATGAATCCTAATAAACCAACTCAAACGAGATCGCATACGGCGACAAGGTAAACCAAGCGATGATTTTATTGAAGACGCACTGGCTACACGTGAGTAATTAATTGTATGTATAAAAACACGGACGGCAAGGTTTTGGACACTTTCGAGAGCTTGCGATATGGTATAGCAGTTGCTGGATTCCAGACAGAACTGGTGCATTCGAAGATTGACCCCACCATGTATTTATAAAATAAAAGCTTCCCATGAAGAAAATTTTGGAGCAGAAAACCAAACATATGGTTGGCATTGGTAAATTTAAAACTCAACATAAATGTTCCGAAAATGTTGCGTTTGAGATGTGTATCCCGAGATATCTACAAGAGGAAAAAGTTATCAGAGGTGTGTTGCTGAGGGTGTAAGTGGGAGTCTGAATTTAATAAGGAATAAGGAAGCTTATGTATGCCTCTTTGCAAAATCAAAACAACGATAGGTTTATTGATTAGCTGATATAAGATGCAAACGTCAGCGAACAATTTATTCAAATCTCTGTTGCTCGCACAAAAAGAGTTCACCTACTTGAAAAATGTATATATATTTTAGTAGTTTTTTTCTTTACGCTTGTTTAACTTTTTAATCAGAAATTAATTTTATTCAGTAGCTTACATTTTTATCCAGTAGCGTTCATTTTCTTTCTTTTTCCATTCTATTTTCCTGTATTCTCCTTATTCTTAGCTTCGCTCTTTGTTCTCAGTAGTAGGTCGGTCACTTCAACTCTTTCAGCCATCCGTCAAGGTTCGGAATGGCGCGGCGGGCTACGAACATTCCTGATCTTTTTTTTTTATTTTTCTTTTTTTTCTGTTCCCTTCCAACTGAGATCGCCTTGTGTATACTCGTCTTGGTCGTCTGACCAAACATTTTCGCCCATCCCACCCCCGTCTATCTGTTGTGGCGTTGTCTCTGTTCTCCGCCTTCCCCCTGCTCTTCAGTGCAGATATATCTGGAGTCGTGCAATATAAGCATTTCATTGTAAGTTAGCATTGGGCTTGTCTCACATTCTTGTCCCTTCGACTTGCAGTTTTTTGTTTTAGAAATATGCACCAATAGTGCAGCAGAAACCTCTTCTTCAGCATGGCACCACTTCTTTTTTTTTCGCGATTCTTTTTGCGGGGAAGAATTTACGTCTACTGTGCCCGTTGGTGAGTAAAAATCATGTGGCATCAAAAAAAAAAAAAAAAAGACACGCACGACAGAGCTTTCCGGGAAAGGCACCTAAGATTATAATGAAGCGGGCCGCAGGAGACACTACTGCATAGTTCGATATGCTCTTTATGCAGAAAAATAATATAGGGAACAGTCATCCAAAATGACTTGTATTGTACTAGCAATAAAATTTACAGCCGCTACAGAAGTTCAGCTAGCAACGGCATTACTGGCAAGTGGTACAGATGATTGCACCATAAATTTATGCAGTATTTTGAAGTTCACTACCCGCAACACTATTTAAACGACGCACATGTAAGCGCACATGCTTTTTAATTATACACCCCCTTGAATTTGTTATTGCGCCTATCGAGGATGCACACGGCAAGCGCGCAAGTGCCCTTGTGTCACTTGTAAATAATTTCCGATCGAATGATTCAACACAATAAATACAATTACGCCAAAGTTAACAGCCTTTGTAATAAAACGAAGATATGCAGAACATACATAATAATTTAGTAAGAAACAAAAAAAAATTGCAGAGTGATCTCGTTGCAGTTGGCGTGAGCGGTGAAAAATTCAAATAAATATTGCGTGCTGTAAACATACGTATATAATCGGTAAGGGCCAGCGAATGCTGCGTGAAAAATAATATTGAAATGCCGTTCTGTTTGACGGGCCGGTATGTACGGGTCTATCAGAACTGCTAAACAATGTGGCTATGCCTTTAGCTTTGAACGGACGTTATTAACCAATGTTTAGAGATGTACAGCCAATGACGGCACTCTAACGGCAAAGCAGGCCCGGGATAGCCATTTGCGTCGCCCGGCCTAGCCATTAACGGGCATTCACCGGCAAGGCAGGGCCAGTGCTGGATGTCTGTTACAGTGGCTCTGCCAGCACTGGCATTACGGAGGCAACGGCGGGCCTTCGTGGCCCAGCCAGTGCCAGCTGGAAACCACCATCGGCCCTAGTTGGCCCCATGTAATGTGCTGCCTGGGTCATCGGGACCGATTTAAAAAAATGTCATGAGTCAGGCAGTGGTATCTAGGTGACATGAACGCCCGAGAAAGATGGACTTGTACAGTCATATTCTTTTGGAAGCGCTCATAACTTTGCAATCTAAACCACAATAGAACTTCGTACACGGTATTTTTCCCAACAGCTTAACAGATGGCTAATCAGCCCTGCTGTTTTAAACTTATAATTTTTAGCAGAGACACTCTCAGATCACCACAATATATATATATATATATATATATATATATATATATATATATACAATACAGGGCTCTGTAATTTCCACCGTGACTTAACGTAGGTACGTTGCCGTATTTCATGTAACAATCCCAGTCAGCCTACTAACATATACCGCATTACTAATCACATCTACCATGGCTTCGGCTACATCCCATTAAGCAATTGCCTACCTCTTTTCAATGCTAAAGACTCGGTAGGCGTAAGACAGGCCAAAATTCCAATAGGAATACGCAGTGTGGAATTAGTATGGAATCTTCAGTGACATAGAACGTATGCATTATACACGAGTCTGTCCAGAATCGGACAGTAACATTGATTTACTGTGACCATTCATTTCGCATCAGTGTTAATACACAAAAAGCATGCTGACATTCTATCGCTAGGTTTGCGTCGTGAAGTCGCCTGACCTTGCACAAGTTCTACAATTCTACGCTCCAATATTCCATCATCTAGAGCTCTGTGCTTGTCATCACGTACAAGCTAAAAAGCCACCTTTGGCTTCATAATTTATAGTCAGCGTCAATAGCTTTTAGACGCCGGAAGCTGAAAAAGCATTTATATTTCTACACCTTAGGCACGCATCCTGGTATTCTGATTTACAGCGTATGCTGGTCTAGAGTAAACAAAAGTTTTGCATAGTTTTACTGGCTGTGGGCGTAGGTGCGCTGAAAATCATGTTATTCGCAGAGCCTCGGCCGCGTAAACTTTTTGATGGCGACTGTGCCATTGAACACCAGCATTTTCTTTATTCTGCACACAATCTTTTTAATGAATGGCCTTCCAGCCAACGTCATGCAGTGCTTACACCTGGTTAATTTTCAGGACAGCCATGTCAGGCATGATTTATTAATTAGAAGAACTGAACTATTATGTAAGACGTCATTATTATCACAAATGAGGTGTAACAAATATGTAAACAAATAAAGGATAATAACATAGCCTATGAAATTTTACTTAAATCTCAGAACTACTTCAAAACTTCGCCTGTTCGTCTTGTGTACGTCCCTATGCTTTCTAGGAAACTGAAACGGCGAAATTCAAGGGTAAAATTCAGATTTCTTGCGGCACCATGACAGAAAACGGAAGGTGTGGCTTAGTGCGACCCTATGAAAGGTTGTGCTACCATTGTGCTACTCACGCACAAGGAACGACACTTTTGTATTTTATTTACAGGCAGTATAGAAAAAGCTATAAATGGTGTCAGTGGACGCTGGCGTGATCATGACAAAACCACCGCACTGATATGGGTCATAAACGATTCTAATAAGGGAACATTTATGCAAACCCTCACGGTCCTTTCTCAGGTTTCTTCTTTGTTCAAAGACGTTAAATTTAGAGTAGGAAAATATTCTCCCAGAATTACGGAAGAATTGCACCAGTAATTATATCATGGTGCTGTGACCTTATTCAGCAATAGAGTTATTTAAGAACAGAACAGCAGACTGTAATAGCAACTTTGGTGATTGTAGCCGAAAACAATGTCTTCTTGCACAACTTTGTCGGCCTAACTCAAAAAGGGGCTGATCTGTGGTTGAAATCGTTCTCTATTCTTACGCTACAGGCTGCATTAACACGTCCCGCTGTCTTTTCGCATAATTTCCAATACTTATCTGCGTGCGTCTTGGTAAAAGAATATGAAGACCTTTAGTATTTCTGGAATTTCGGGAAGGTATATTGGAATGGTTGAAATGGTAAGACACGTGCGCTGCATATTGAAGATAGAAGGCTTATGTTTGAGGTACCGGTTTGTACTAAGCAAACAAACTTGTGGAATAATTTGGACAGCCTTCATTTGCACCGAAGATCAGGTACGCAATAATTCTGCTTTGATGTAATGCAAATATACTAAGTCAAATAGCTTCAACTTTATTCCTTTGTAAGAATACTACGCCTAGGTGCAGCCAACGTTTCTACTTCTGTGCCTTTTAATTGCACACACATTGGACGCTATTTATTTTTGTGGTACGTTTGAAGCTGCACAAGAGTCGCACAAGCACGCCTTTCCCATGACATAGCTGAAGAGGCAAAAATGCTTCTCAGTAATGTCTTCATAAATATTCGCCTTAAGAAAGAAATGAACTTTCAAAACACGTTACCTGGGTTTATTGTCTAAAATATATACACCTATCAAGTGCAAAAGAAGTTTGGAAGCACGTCCGCATGTTCACGAAACCAACCAACTATTTTTGTGGAAGACGTTGGCACAGTAGAAAGAAATGAAACAAGAACTGTAACTAATTTCCATCTGACGGAAAACCGCCAACTAAGCAGCGACAGTGATAAAAAAAGCGAGGCGCAGCTGGCTTCGAACCTGCGAACTCATGGTGGTCGTATCACTGATCCTGATCTGTGGTCGCTGAGAACGCTCGTTATCGGTTATTTTTTTTTCTTTATTGTCGGCTATCGGTTAGACGCGCTGCTGCAGGCAAAAGTGAGTTTATATATGTACCACAACAAATTCCGCGATCTTGTTATGAAAACTGCTATTTTGGAACGAATTTATTGCAATTTCGTGAGCGGCTGGTGCAACTAGCTGAGAGAGGAGTCATTGAGGTTGATAAATCCCCGGGAATACGTCAGTCGTAGCAATAGGTTCATCGCAAATTGCTTTTTACTGGCCAAAAAAGCGTCCAAACTTTGGGATTTTCCATAGACTCCCATACTTCAAACTTCGCGTACAATTGGGAAAAGGTTTTCTGCCGTAAGTAATTCGCTGTCGTTTCAGTTTGTTCATGTTTCATGTTTCCGTTCTGTTTCCTGCATTAACGAAACAATTCCTGTTGAAGCAGGTGTTAACGGCTCACGTCATGCGTATGTCATTGGGGCTTGTAAATAGCTTCTGTCCTGCAGATACGGTTGTGAATTGTATTGCAGTGGCACCCATGCCTCTGCAGATCCACACACCTTTTCTTTCATGCTGTGGACTTTTACTGGAGAACTACATGAAATGTCGAATGATCGCCATGCAATTACGACGACGAGAACGCTTGCAGAAGCAGCGGCACTGAGAACGCGTTGCTTGTCGCAGAGGCTCGACGTTCTGGACGGTGACTGAAGTAGCACTGTGCACTTCATCAGTCCTGCCTTTTAATAAGCCTCCTTCACTGCCTGAAGCAGCTGGAGGGCAAATGCCAATTGCAGCAACCGCAGGACGTGGACACCAGTGCTCAGCATCAAAGCTGGCGTCATGAATGGCAAGCTACACCTGGCTAATAGGCGATGCTTTGGGATGGGATAAACACTTGCGCAACATTTGATCATTATTTGAAAGGACCAGTGGATCTGTTTGGAGCACGTGATTATCATGCCCAGGAGAAGTAAGTTACCTATTACGTTGATACCCGGGAATTTCGATAAATGTTCATGTTCAGCGCGCAAGCGGATGAGGACCAGTATGGAAGATAACGTAGGATGAGCGCTTGGCTTGTGTTTTTCCGTCGTCGTCCTCTTCCTACTTGCCCGCTTCTCAATACTTCTACGGTTTATTGCCCCTTGTGTTAGAAGCGACTTTAGCTTGTCTCACTGGTGAAGAGCAGATGGTTCAATAGGGACTCACGTTTGAGGAGCAGTACTCATCTCCGCGTGGGTAGCGCACGGTGATCATGTTGACCACAAGGGGCACCGAGGACAGGAGCTGCCACACGGACATCTCTCGGCGACGCAACTTCCAGTTGGTAGCCTGCCAGAGATATAGGTGCAACAGAACACGTGTTGGCTGGGCCATTCGACTGGGTCCCGAGACACACCCCGGGACACCAGCTCTTGGTCAGGCCTGGGCTGGAAGTTCTCCGCCGAGTAGACGGACGGATCTTCCGGAATGTCTGCACGCAGGTGGCACCCCAATTAGCGCTAAGTGAAATCATTGCGCAGATGCGATGAATGACACAACTCCCCTTGTTCATCGGAAACCCTTCGTGAGCTTTACGTGAAAGAGCATCGTGATTATGATCATGATCATCATCGTCCTAACATTTCATGCCATTAAAAGCAGCCATGATTCTGCACTGGCCACTATATAATATAGCTTTCAGCCGTCATGCTCGTAAACCGACCCCAAAGGATAGTTGACAGGAGCTCTTACTAAAATGTCATTATTTTAGCGCCGGCTATTCCTGAAAACGAACTACGAATACTTCAAAAATACTAAGCACGCAGAATGCACTGTGTATAAAGCAAGACCATGGAGAATGACAAATTTGCAATCTACCAGATGTGTAAGGGCCTGTTAAATTGATCGAAGTTTTGAGTTCCTGCGATACTTTTGCAAGGTACTTGTGGATAGTCCTCAAGGCCTTCGCGCTCTGCGCCAAACGACGGATCTTGATCCCGCGTTGTTCAGAGCAAGACACCATTGCAATTACCCCGGTCACATGAATACTTACTAACTTAGAAAGATACATAGTGCCCGTCATTCTAAGACATTCTGCAGCATAGATATACAGAGTGCTAAGCTGAAATCTTGAGCCATTCTCTTACAGAAAAAAAGCAATTAGGTTTAATTGAGTGCTCCAGTGCATAGCAACATTGTCACGGTCGGTGATGTAGTTAGGGTCATCATCGTTAAGGATAGTGCAATTTACGCAGCGGCCGCTCTCGCCAACTGCGTGTTCTATGTCGCGCTCATGACTGCTCTCCAGGAGCACACCCGCATGCACAGACACTTCGCTCTTCACGCGCTACGTCATCTAGTGGCATGTAGCCTTCAGAAAGACAGATATGGCACCGCAGCTGCTACGCCGGATAAAGAAGCATTAAAGTGAAAATTGCCTAGCTTCAGTTACGTTAGCTTGTAAGCTTGTAGCTTTATCATATGGATAAATTAGTTTTGGAAGAAATAGACACACCTGAAACATGGAGGGGACGAGCGCCAGTAGCGTGCACATTCGGTGGGTCTGCAGATTTTCTGACAGTCTGCATTATTGCAGTCTAGTAATTAAATGTACAGATCTCAAAAAAAGAACTCGGCATCTGTAATTGCGTGATTGTGATTGCGAAGAGAATTATCGTATCAGCGTCACAGATGGATAAGACGTTGACTGATTAAGTCGAAGCAGCACATTCCTCCTCCTCTTCTACTTCGGTTGGTGTAGCTACTACTACTACTAGTACTAACCTTATATTGTCAGGCTTTCAGAGTGCTATATAACACAATGGGCTAGTCAAAAGCCACAAGGAACCTTCCACGACTAAGCAAGAACAACTGTAGCTGTAACGAGGATGGCAACAATAATAGTGGATGGCACAAATCCAACCGATAGAAGGTTCTATACGCGAACGCGGAAAAATACAACAACAATACGAAGGTTCCAAATAATTATAGCGTACATCCTTTATACTACTCTCGGCTTTATTAACAATGTTATTTCACGAAACAGGCTGCGATTGAAGGGAAGAACGCGGGCTTACCTTATGCGTGGATGGAGCTTGTAAACCGCGAGCTGCCGATTGGTCCGGTGCTGCGATGTGCAGTGTAGCCCAGCTGCTTCCACGTCCAGCGTGATGTGAGGTGCTCGTAGTCCAGCCTCGGAGAGCTGTCCTGGTTCTTCAGCCAACTGGAGCAGACTCAGGTATCTGAAGAAACCCCTTGAGTTGGTCAGGCCTGAACGAATCCGCCGTTCGATGAAAGATGAAGACGTAGCGCGTGTCCACCTGCGGCTCATGCAGAGCGCGAGTGCACGCGTTCTCTGAGGGCTGTTCACTGATGCTGCAAACATTTGTGATGATGATGATTATAATCTCAGAAGACGTGGCTCTTGCACATGGGGACTAATGGACTCCTCGTTAGATATTACGAGGCAACTACACCGGCACCTCAAACTTCTTGGCTTTGCTGATGAGTGCATGGGTCCCCCTTTTCTGCGCGGACCCGCACTTGGATAGCGCATTCAACAAAGTACTTTACTCTCTCATATTTTTTTATCCACGAGCCATGCTCACCCAAGAATACTATATATATTCAGTAATTTATTACGTCCAAGCTGCTAATCCTACTGGGGTTCCTTTTGGTGTCCAAAAACCAGACCTCCCCCTGTTCACAAGAACTAAATGTCGGATCGTGGTGAACCCAGCAGGAACAAAGGGACGTCACAGATTACTTCTGAATTGACAATCAACGAGATCAAATCGAAAGGAAACTTTGAAGGTGCAGATACCACGCACTCGTACAAGACGTCTATAGGCTTTCACATGTTACGATCGGAGCGGGAGAAATCGGTGCAGTCACGGGTCTTCGCATCGCGATTTTCGAGCAGTTGCTTTCACAGGCCAGCGATTCTGCCCATGCGATGCCCAGGGCTGTTGCTGTCATCGCACGTGCCACTTCTTGAACACCTTTTGTTACAAAACGCGAAAATACACATGTTATCATTTTCTTGACAACTGTTTATTGGATGGAAACATGTCGATAGAAATTCAAGATGATCCTAATCAAAGCTTAAGTCATTAGTATACTAAAATGCTTGACAAACACTGCACTAAATGATTTTCGACAATCCGGATAATCGACACAGACGACTAGAGAGATTGGACGCCACCATGAAATTTAGGCTACCACCGAAAATTCAACGCAGCTGTGGAAGTCTTCCGCACAGGCTAAGGCTGGGGGTAGCGTTTACGTGCGGATACGTGCACCTCATGCGACGCACCGAGTCTCCAGACTCTGAGTTGTGCGATGTAAATGAGACAATAGGTCATGTGCTTTGTGACTGCCCGAAGTACGTGTAAGAGCGTGAAAGGTCGAAGGATAAGCTTACGCGTCTCGACAGCCCACCGTTGACGGAGGACGTTATTTTAGGCCCTTGGCCAGACGCTCAATCGAGTTTCAAGGCCATCCAGGCGTTACTGAACTTTTCGAAAAGTACGGGCCTGTACTGTAGGCTTTGGGCATGCGAAATTGCTCGCCATATGTTTTACATCCTCCTTCGGCCGTCATCGTCATCCATCATGCGCCTCTGTCTTCCCTGTTTCTTTCCCTCTTCTCGTTCCCCCAACGCGGAGTAGCTGGCTAGGGGAATTTACCTCCGGGCGACCCCTCTGCATTTCGCATCATTAAACTTCTCTCTATATCTCTCTAGGGTGAAAACTAAGCAGAAATTCATACAAGAAATCAGGTATCGGAAAAATGGAACAAAGGGTAAAATCAGTGGTTAAAATAAAAAAATAAAATACAGAGCAGATTACGAAACAACAATATAAAAGGAGCAAAACAATGCTCGAAAAGAACAAATCATACTGTGTTTAGGACGTCTATATCTTAAGAAAGCCAAAACGCTTTTTCATTAGCCAAGCAGAAGCACCCTGGGGGAGACGACCAGAGGAGAGAGAAAGAGATATAAGTTTTCTTGAAAAAAAGGGGAGAGATTGGAACAACCACAACAACAATGACAACAACTTGATCCACAATCCGATTAGCACCTGCTGTCCGATTGCTCCTGGGACTTGGTCCATGTCACTGACAAGTACGCACACATTATAAATACACGCAACAATATTCTCGGTGTTTTTTAACTGGACCAAACTATAGAAAGTGTACGGCACATCTTTTAAGAATGAGAGCAAAGGTTACCATACTTTGAAGTCGTCTTGAGTTATTATTGCTATTTTTGAAAAACTATTAGATTTACTAAGATTAAATTACGCAAACATGTAACCATTTGTATTGTACTATTAGTCGTGTTCTCGGTAATGTGCTAGTGCATAACCAAGTAACCATATTTACATTTCGCCGCCGACTAGTGCAGTGCATAGAATTTGTTAACGGCATCCACAGCAGGCACCGTGTTGGCTCGTCGGCCTATCTCGTATACATGGCTCTCTCACTGTACTGTATGGTAGCAAATTTTAGTTTCCTTTCACTCGTAGATAGTAGGTCGCTCATAGCCACGTCATGTTACTCCGTGTCTCCAGATCAAATATTTCCTGGGCCTAGGTGTCCTCCAGAATATGTGGCTCTTGTATATTCTCGTTATAGGCAGCCTTGAAAGCACAGAAAATAAAAAAAAATTTCGTGCTCATCTGCAACCTAATTGAACGTCACATACTTCCACAAACAAAAATTATTTACCAATATTCTAACCAGAAGTAATAAAACCGCGGAAACTTCCCCGCAAACACACAGAATTCTCACTGTAGCAATAGTGACTACCACCAAACTCCACCCCTTGAAGCCATCCTTAAAGTGCTAGAAGTACTAGGACTTGGTGGCAAGACATATCTCTGGGTTCGTAGCTACCTAGAGATGCGATCATTCTACGTGCTCACCGGGGATGGCCCGACACGCCGGTATTACAGTTGCCGCGGAGTCCCTCAAGGCGGAGTACTAAGCACAACGCTCTTCATTCTAGCCCTTATTGGACTAATCGAAAACCTGCCAAGCACTGTTCGACTCTCTATCTACGCCGAATACATATTTATATGGACGTCGGGGGTGACACGGCTTCAGCTTCGCGATCGGCCTCAGAAGGCGTCCTCATCGACATCATGCTATACCTTCGTAAACAAAGACTGGAGAACGTGAGAAAAGTGCGCAATGGTGGCATTTACCCGGAAGCCAATGTCCGCATAAGGCATATCAATCAACGGACAAGCGATGTCGTTCAGCAGGGGTCACAGGTTCTTGGGAGTTGTGATTGACAGAGATATGTCCTGGACTCCTCACGTCCACCACGTGAAAAAGCGCCTGTTGGCTATTTCTCATCTCTTCAAGTTCCTTGCAGGAAAGAACTGGGGGTGTACGCACATTCCATGTTACAGCAATACAGAGTGTTGTTTGTTGGGTTCCTCCGACACAGCCTACCAGTTGTATCCAACACCTGCAAAACTAATTTGCGTACAATTCAGAGTATTCAGGCGCAAGCTGTTAGGATATGCCTTGGAGTACCCCACAGTGCTTTAATGGCTGAAACTATCGCCATTGCTCAAGATTATTTAATCACGACGCCCATCACCGTCGAGACAATGCGTGCACATGTCAGCCACATTGCCCGGACTCCTTGCCATCACCTCGCCGCACTCACCGTGGAGAGACCACGCACGTCATATTGCACAACTGTCAGTGCATACCGTGCTTCGTTTACATAGGGGTAGGGACCTGCGGCCAGACCGGTGGCTCCTTCATGGTGTTTGGGCCGTCCTGAAGTGCAACACGGAATTCCAGGACTTCAGAAAAATTCCGCGTTAAAACATGTCAGTGGGGCAGTCGCTCGCTGCTGTCTCATCCGTTTTCTTTTTTGTAAGAGCATAGGTTGAGCGTTGCAGTGGAATGCAGTAGAGCCCACCGTAACCCGATTGCGTGTTGGGACGAATCTCTTCGCTTCAACTGCGTTGCGCAATCCTCTTTCTTAGCTTTATTTCTTACATGCCTTCAGTCGGGACGTGGGCAGCGCGACACAACAGAGACGAAAGGAAAGAAAACATGGACCTTGTGCTGTGTCTGTGTTTTCTTCTCTTTTCTTTCAGTTCGTCTCTGTTGTTTCGGGCTGCCCACGTCAAGATGCGTTACCAACACAACCAGCAAACCACCATTTTTTGGTTTCGGTATTGTTAGTCAGGCTAGCTGCACCCGACTCTGATGGCACCTTTGACTATTCGTTCTTTAACCTGGCATAATGTGTTTCTAGATCGCTTTTAGAGTACCGATTGAGTTACGGTAACAACAAACATACACCAGCATGTGGGCACCCAAATTGGCGATACAAACACAGAGAACTGCGTCTCATTGTGAAGAGTATGTTTTTCTGGTGCCTTCCTAAACATGTACCGGAAATGGAGCCATTCGCGCTCGAATGCAAGTAACCGTGGGAACTCGTAATAAATAGGGATATGAACGCACGATCAGTCTTCACAAAAAGACGCAGTGCAAACAATTAGCGCCCTTTCTTGGTAGTTGCACCATCAAATCTACGTCGATTTTGAACAAGTAATTGACCTATATTCAATGTTTGCAATTTGACATGGAAACCTCGAGCATCACCTTAAAACCAACGAAAATGCGTGCTTAGTACAGGTAACCAGAGTGGCAGCAGCTGCACGTGCGCCCAATGTTAAACACACGCATAGAAGAAAAATAAACTTTATTTAAAGTGCCGGCACTTTGCTTTTAGCGGCCTCAGGTGTCGGCTTGAAGTCCTTGGACTCGGGCGGCATCTTCGGCACGCAGTAACATTTCACGTTGCGATATCGACCTGCCTTTCCAAACTCAGTCCAGTAATGAGAACTTTTTTTAAAAGAACTGTTAAGGGTTTGTTAGGGTTAAGTCACTTGTGGCATACTTATATATATATATATATATATATATATATATATATATATCTTTGATATATATAAGACAGCCGTAAAATCAGCTTTTATCATCCTATTGGCGTACGTTCAGTGCAGGTCTAACAGTGGCAAATGCATGAACTCGGCTGCTACGATATGGCTAACCTCCGCTGAGCGGAATCGATCCCAGCTTGAACGTGAGGTGGGCGGCTGGCGAGTGCTCACGTTCGCGCTCTTCAACTTCCGAAGCATGTTTGGATTCATATTGGGTATACGACTAAATAGGAATAATAGGAATACAATCGTATAGGCGCTGTGCCAGTCGCGTTACTTTGCGATGTGTTCGTTCAGAGGCACATCGCACGGTGACTGCTTTTATAAGCGTAGGTGCACAAAATCCCACTCATCATATTTCGACGACTTGCAGTTTTAAGTCGCGCCTGAATCTTCACCGGCCTCGGCGTTCTGTCCAGGAAGCGGCGAGTCACACAAAACAAAAATTACAACTGACAAATGCACTAAACTACTTGAGCTCGCTTCTTGCAGCGTGCCTCTGCGTCCCGCGGTGCCCCGACGCCGTACATTTTCTTTCTCGCGGAGGCCACCAGGTGGCGCCACAGCGCAATGCAAAAGGCGGATTGTTTTACCAATGTGTTCGCATTGTCCATGCATCGAAAGCTCGCTACACAGAGGCTTAAAATGGCTTCGAACAGGGGCACCTAACCCTAGGGTGCTCCGCAGTAAGGAAATGGGTCTCCCCACTGCGCATGCACGCAACTAAATCAGCTTCCTGGCTTTTGGGTTCGTACTCCGGTGCCCGAGAGATTTTCATAAACGCACATGATGGCACCCATGGAAGGAACGCACGGCTACCGCCTAGCACCTAAGGCGACCTTATTTCTCAGTAATTGGTAAAGTTTGTGGCAAGCGTACGTGTGCTGACAAATGTTACACATTTCACTCATCTCCATCAAATAAGGAAGAGTGAAGTACAAATAGCCTGTGTTTTCAGGATCGTTTTAAACATATATCCGCATTTGTTTAATTATGGAGTGACTGGATGATAATAGAACACGTCGACATTGCAGATTTACATAGAACATATTGTGCATTCATTACAAAGCTCCATCTACGAAACTTTCTCTTGGTTATGACAATAAAGAATGGCAAAAAACGTTTCGTTACTTCCTTGCGCTGTCCTGTACCGGGCTGATGTAAGAACTAATGTCTATAATGCATACACTTTGTTCTTTCATTTTAGGTTGGACCCGCCGTGGTTGCTTAATGGATATGTTGTTGGGCTGCTGAGCACGAGGCCGAGGGATCAAATCCCGGCCACGGCGGCCGCATATCGATGGGGGAAAAATGCCAAAACACCCGTGTACTTACATTTAGGTGCACGTTAAAAAGCCTCATGTGGCCCAAATTATTCCGGAATCCCCCACTACGGCGTTCCTCATAATCAAATCGTGGTTTTGGGAAGTAAAACCCTACAATTTAATTTGAAATTTAATTTTAAGTTGGTGCAAGTTACACAGACAGAATGATCATGCATCATCGCCTACAAGCTAGTGCGTGCAGGAATCCTACAAGCTACTGCATGCTGGTGCCAACGCAGGCATAAGGCATAATGTTCTGTACTACTTGTGTGTTGCACCATATGAGCCTGCGCTTCATTTCATTGTCAAGCGGATGTTTCAGCAGTTACTAATTAAGAATGGCAAATACAAACCACTTACTACGTAAGCATTTTTGCACGTGAGATGGCTGCACTCATTTGAAAGCTTAGTCAGTTGGTAGTCTCGGTTTCCTTTGGGGTGAAATACAGGTACTGCACACCTATATGTTATCCACTTTTCATTTTTAAATGTAACTGTCCATTAGCGAGCTAGGTTGTCACTACATGAATGACATTTAGGCCATGCCCCACTGAATCCAATAACGTGAGTATAGGTTTGGCTATAGCTCGCTGACTTTGTGCGTTCTCGTGCAATTTTTTTATTTAATGAAAAGAAAAAAAACGAGAATACATGCATGGATGACGCTGATAGCGTCAAAAGGTGTCAAGGCGAAGATCCTTCATGGTCACCACTACTGAGAGAGGGATCATGCCTGTATGCACTTTGACCTTAGGCCATATATTCTTTAAATACTGAATGAGATATGACTGAGTAGTGAAGGAGCTGCAGATTGGCCACCAAAGCCTTCTTCCATGGGCATTGCTTCCTTGTGAGGCCCCGTAAACCTGTCATTTCTTAAAGCATGAATGAGATAAGAGCACCACTAACTGTGGTGAAATTTTTGCATGAACAAGAAATATACACATTATATGATTTCAGCCCTAATGAAGGGTAATGAAAGCATTAAAAAATAAAATTTGTTTTCATACAAACATTCTGCTTCGAACACATATCTCGTAAACATATCTGCATAGGCTGACAATCATACATACATATCGCTTTTGTGTCAGTCATTATGAATTGTAATAAAACAATTATGGCGTTTTACGTGCCAAAATCACGATCTGAATATGAGGCACGTCGGAGTGGGGGACTCCTGAAATTTGGACCACTTGGGGTTCTTTAACGTGCACCTAAATCTAAGTACATGGGTGTTTTCGCATTTCGCCCCCATCGAAATGTGGTCGCCGTGGCCGGGATTCGATCCCGCGATCTTGTAATCAATGGTAGGCTTACTTCGTAACCGACGAAAAATAGCGAGGAATAGATTTCCATTATGTAAACAGAACTACGGTGGTGCGGCTATGCTGCGGTGAGTTGTCGCATAAAATGATACCGCAATATGTGTACTGGCGTTTTGCTGTGTGGCATTTAGCTGTTTGCATGAGTAAACTAAGGAAATACAACCTTAACGAAAAATTATGGGATGATGTGCCTGCCTCAAAAAAACTGTAAATTTAAAAATACGTTATTGGCATCACTCACAAGGCGCAATTTCATAACTGTAATTGTGGCTGTCATTACTTACCCTCGCTTCAACCGGAAAAAGACGCTGGCGACAATGAGGACGACTTGCTCCCATTGAAATAAATGTTTTTATTGCTTAATGTACACAACACGGCAGTTGTGAAAAATCAAAAGGAAAAGAAAACATTGAAAAATTTGCGGGGCAGGTCTACGCACAAGAAATTGCGCTGTCCGTGCTGTGACCACGCCAACACCACCACCTCATACCGTCGTCGTCCGTTGCAAGGTGTTTCACACAACGACACGCAACAGCCACCGTGGCTGCTGGGAGAACGTCCTCAGGCATCACAGACAGCACCAGGCGCCAGACGTTGCGTTTAGGAGGTTGACCACGACAACAACAGCGATGTGTCTTAGCTAAAGTTATTCACCGCTTGAAGGGCCCCGATAACGCTACTCTGACCATCGTACTCGTACACGACAATCGTCTGCCAGACGACGATGGTGTTGAAATGCTCGTCGAGGATACGCACGTGGAGGGCACGAGGCGCGACGTGACCACCCTTGTGTGTGAGCCGTCCGTCGCTTTGACCTCCGCGCAACGTCTGCAGCTGCCGCCGGTTTGCCAGATGTCGCAGAGGTGTTACGCCAAACACTAGTCTCCCAATATGGGGAAGGCGGGTGGCTGCTTGCACCAGTGGTCTCATCTCTAACGCCGACGAGTGCCTCGTCGTAATCTCGCCGCCATTGGCCATTCCCGTGCTCAGACACACACGTAGGCGAAGGAAGAAGGCCTCACCGGTCACGTCGCAGATCAAGGTTTTCGATCAAGGTTTTCTGATTCCAGCGTCCGTGTAGTTGTCCATGGCATTCTGCGTTCTCCTTAGTTCCAGTCTCTTCTCAAATGGCTTTCTAGCTTCCCTTTTTCGTCCAGTGATAGGGCGTTGTTGCCTGCGTGTGTCCGGCGGAGATTCCCGTAGCGGTGTTGGCATCGTTTACGCGGGCTCCATCATCATGTCGACTTGTTCATCCCCCGCAGTGATCCCTTTTCCTTTTGTCGTATTTTTCAACTCAGTTCGGATTCTAATTCGTGCTTCAATGATTATGTTCCGTAATGCTGATATCGTTACGAGGTTGAGCAGCACCTTCTTCCTCGTGTGCTTCGATAGCCTCATGATCGTACGTAGGGTAGCCCTTTCCAACTTTTCAATATAGCTGAGATCTCGATCGGAGAAGTCATACAGAGGTGCCCAGCACAAATTCATTTCAACAGCGACTGTTTGTGCAAGCGTTTCGAACGCTTTCAGCAGCCCTCCGCCATACTTTTTCGATATTCTTCGGACCATGGGCTACGTACAGTGTGCTCCAATTTCGTTTAGTTTGCGGATACACTGCTGAGGACAGTTTCAGCTAGAAAACTGTTCTACGAGGATACTAATTTCGTTCGCAGGTGAAAAGAGAACCAACGCGAGCATATCGTCATTGGGGTTGGTTTGTGCCTCTGGAGTAATGGTTCAGAACATAGGGACGCAAGTTTGATGCATACATTTGAAATTCCAGTGCAAGCAGAATCCAGATCACGTCACATTTGGTATCGCATATAACCTCTCTGTCAATTTACCTGGGCAGTTTGTTTGCACACACACAAACACACAAAAAGAGTATAGGCCCATGACACCGAGAATCCGCTGCTCCCTAACTTTAACTCTCGAAGACCACTTCGAAGGAGTAAGCCTTCCATAGTCAGAGCAAAATTGGACTCTTTTTAAGACAACGTTCACTGAATTTTCCACCGTATCCATAAAACGTTCTTTGGAGTGACCCTCTACAACATTTTATTGTCAAGCTTCAGTGCTTTCTTCGAAGCTAAAACAGTAGAAGAAAAGAAATAATCCGCTGCTCCCTAACATTACCTCTCGAGGACCACTTGTGAAGAGTAAGCCACTCTATAGTGAGAGCTAAACTGGCTATTGAGGTCGGTTTGTGACCCTCGTGTAATGATTCAGAACATAGGAACACAAGTTCGATACAAGGCTTTGAAATTCCAATGGAAGCAGAATACAAATTAAGTCAGATTCGGTGTCCCACATACCCCCTCTGTCAATTTAAAAGGGTACTTTGCACACGCACAAACACACAAGATGATTCCAAATTGTACCTGCAGGTGCCAAACCAAACCAGACTATTGGCTACTGTTCTAGCACTAGGCAAACTTAGCCACGAAAGGATCGTCAGCTGCCAGACTATGTCGCTACGTTCTTCGCTTTACACGGCAATGAATCCCTATCATCACTATCAGCCAATATTTATGTCCACTGCAGGACGAAGGCCTCTCCCTGCAATCTGCCACTACCCCTGTCTTGTGCTAGCTGATTCTAACTTGCGACTGCTAATTTTTTAGATTCATCATACAACCTAGTTTTCTGCCGTCCTAGACTACGCTTCCCTTCTCTTCCTATCGTTTCTGTAACTGTAATGGTCCATTGGTTATCCATCCTACGCTTTGCGTAGCCTACCCAGTTCCATTTTTTTCTCCTAATGTCAATTTAAATATCGGCTATGCCCGTTTGCTGGCTAATCCACACCGGTCTCTTCCTGTCTCTTAACGTAAGGCCTAACATTTTGCGTCGTATCGGTCTTGGTGCGGTCCTTAACTTGTGCTCCAGCTTCTTTGTTAACTTCCCAGTTTCCGCCCCATATGTTAGCGCCGGTATAATGCAATGATTGTACACTTTTCTTTTCAGCGACAGTGGTTAGCTGCCAGTTAAGGATTTGGCAATGCCTTCCATACGCCCTTCAACCTAACTTTATTCGTCTGTAAATTTCCTTCTCATGATCAGGCTACCTTGTCAGTAATTGACCTAGATAAACGTACTCCTTTACAGACTCTACAGGCTGACTAGCGATCTTGAATTCTTGTTCACTTCCCAGGCTATTGAACGTTACCTTTGTCTTTTGCATATTAATCTTCAACGCCACACCTACACTTTCAGGGTTAAGGTCCTCAATCATTTGGTATAATTAGTCCCCGATGTTGCTGACCAGGGGAATATCATCTGCAAACCGAAGATTGATGAGATATTCGCCCTTGAACCTCACTCCCAAGCTTTTCCAGTCTAATAGCTTGAATATTTCTTCTAAGCATGCAGTGAATAGCATTGGAGAACTTCTGTCTTCTTGCCGGACCCCTTTCATGATAGGTAACTTTCTACTTTTTTGTGGAAAACCAAGGCAGCTGTGGAATCTGTAGATATATTCAAGATATACAATACGCGAATGCAGGTGCAGTTTGTAATTTCACAGGCTTTGTCAATTACTGCACAAGCAATGTGACTGTGTGTAAAAAATAAAAGTGTCCACTAAAATCTTCGGCATTTCCTCAGGGTCGGCCAGCCATCTTGCGGAGCTTAGCATCGTGGGAAACGATCACTGTGCTCACACCTTCGAGCCGGCGGCGCTTGTACTTCTCGAATGGAGCCTTGAGGGTGCTTTTTGGTGGATCGAGGAGAAGTCCTGCCATGCATTTGATGGTGGGCTGCAGGGCTTCCTCCGTGTAGCGCCCAAAGTTCGACATCAGGGCACCCCGCCTGTGCTGGTCCTCCCGGTCAAACAACGACAGGCTGAGGCCGACGGCCGCAGTAGCCTGCTCGGAGGGCCGCACCCATGCCTTGGGGTAGTCCAGCAGGCACAGCACCAGCACCAACTTGGCCAGGTTGTGCTCCGCAATTTCAGCCTGGGCTGCCTTGGAGTTTCGGCGCGGGTGGTAAAGACGCAAGGGTTGCCCCAGGAACCAGTCGAGTGTGCGAAGGATCTGCTGCTCCATGCGCAGCACGTCCTTGCTCTGGTAAGCACCAACGGTGACGTAGATCATGTCTCCAAGTGCGGGCGGCATCATCGCCTCAAACTTGCCGGCAACAAAGATGGCCGACACACCCAGCAGCTGAAGCGTGGAACGGCTCACACTCTGCCCCTGCAGGAATTTGTCAGTGAGTGAGACGGCCAGGAACAATGTTTCTTGGAGCATCTGGAAGCGTTGGTGCACCATCATCATCCTGTTGATGAGGATGGCCCTCATCTCGGGTGTCAGCGCCGTCTGCAGCCGGAGGAATTTGGGCTGCACAGGCCACTTGCTCTCAAGGTATGTCATGCAGTCGAACATCTCCTGTGCATAATGGGCGCACATCTGGGGCGCCTGGAGGTCGCCCGCAAGGATGTCGGGCACCCCAGGTGGCAGCAGAGAGGCTGACAAGGCCTGTTCCTTAGCGTTGGGCTTCTGCTCTGCGTTCATTGTAGCCTTCTGCATACTCTGGGACAAGGCAGCCACATCCTCAGTTATCCACGGAGTAGGTGGCATGCACCATCTGCCTCTCTGCACGCCAGGTTGCGCCCCAGCCCGCTCTTGTTGCCACGGGCATCACTCGGCGATGCAAGAGGCAGGTGCCTGTACCAATTGGAAGCCTGTAATGGACACAATTCGGAGCAGAACATGTGCCGGCCAATGACATTCGTGTGGGTCACGAAACACGTACCGGACATGGTGCACACCAGCTCCTGGAGCGGCCTGGGCTCGAAGTTATCCACGGAGCAGGCAGCAGGCACCATCTGCATCTCTGCACGCCAGGTGGTACCCCAGTCCGCACTTGTTGCCATGGGCATCTCTCGGCGACACAAGGGGCAGGTGCCTGTGCCAATTGGAAGCCTGTCATGGACACAGTCGGAGCAGAACACGTGCCGGCAGGGGCATTTATTTCGAGTGGGTCACGAAACTCATACCGGACAAGGTGCACACCAGCTCCTGGAGAGGGCTGGGCTCGAAGTTATGCACGGAGCTGGCAGCAGGCACCATCTGCATCGCTGCACGCCAGGTGGCACCCCAGTCCGCACTTCTTGCCCCAGGTGGCAGCAGAGAAGCCTTCTGGGCCTCTCTGATGCCACATCGGGTGACCGACATCGAAGCGGGCGACCCCGAGGAGGCCCAGATGTGCGCCCAGTATGCACAGGAGATCTTCGACTACATGGCATACCTTGAGACCAAGTGGCCTGTGGAACCTAAGTTCCTCCGGCTGCAAACGGCGGTGACACCCGAGATGAGGGTCATCCTCATCAACTGGATGATGATGGTGCACCAACGCTTCCAGCTGCTCCAAGAAACATTGTTCCTGGCCGTCTCACTCACTGACAGATTCCTCCAGGTGCAGAGTGTGAGCCGTTCCAAGCTTCAGCTGCTGGGTGTGTCGGCCATCTTTGTTGGCGGCAAGCTTGAGGAGATGATGCCGCCCACACTTGCAGACATGATCTACGTCACCGATGGTGCTTACCAGAGCAAGGAAGGGCTGCGCATGGAGCAGCAGATCCTTCGCACACTCGACTGGTTCACGGTGCAACCCTTGCGTCTTTACTTCCCGCGCCGAAACTTCAAGGCAGCCCAGGCTGACATTGTGGAGCACAACCTGGCCAAGTTGATGCTGGTGCTGTGCCTGCTGGACAACCCCAAGGCATGGGTGCGGCCCTCCGAGCAGGCTGCTGCGGCCGTCTGCCTCACCCTGTCGTTGTTTGACCGGGAGGACCAGCACAGGTGGGGTGCCCTGATGTCGCACTTTGGGCGCTACACGGAGGAAGCCCTGCAGCCCACCATCAAAGGCATGGCAGGACTTCTCCTCAATGCACCAAAAAGCACCCACAAGGCTCCATACGAGAAGTACAAGCGCAGCCGGCTCGAAGGTGTGAGCACAGTGATCGTTTCCCACGATGCCAAGCTCCGCGAGATGGCTGGCCGACCCTGAGGAAATGCAGAAGATTTCAGTGGACACTTTTATTTTCTACCCAGATTCACATTGCTTGTGCAGTAATTGGCAAAGCCTGTGAAATGACAAACTGCACCTGCATTCGCTTATTGAGTATTTTGAATATATCTACCAAGATTCCAGCTACCTTGGTTTTCCACAAGAAAAGTAGAAAGTTACGTATCATGAAAGGGGTCTGGCAAGGAGACACAATCTCTGCAATGCCATTCACTGCCTGCTTAGAAGTATTCTAGCTATTAGACTGGGAAGGCTTGGGAGTGAGGTTCAAGGGCGAATATCTCAACAAGCTTCCGTTTGCAGATAATATTGTCCTGGTCAACAACAATGGGGACGAATTATACCAAATAATTGAGGACCTTAACCGCGAAAGTGTAAGTGTGGGGTTGAACATTATTATGCAAAAGACAGAGATAATGTTCAATAGCCTGGCAAGTGAACAAGAATTCAAGATCGCTTGTCAGCCTGTACAGTCTATAAAGGAGTACGTTTATCTTGGTCAATTACTGACATGGGTCCCTGATCATGCGAGGGAAATTTACAGAAGAATGAAGCTGGGTTGGAGGGCGTACGGAATGCATTGCCAAATCCTAACTGGGAGCTAACCACTGTCGCTCAAAAGAAAAGTGTACAATCATTGCGCTCTACCGGTGCTAAGATATGGGGCGGAAACTGGGAAGTTAACAAAAGCTCGACCACAAGTTAAGGAATGCACAAAGAGCGATGCAACGCAATATGTTAGGCCTTACGTTAAGAGACAGGAAGAGACCGGTCTGGATTAGCCAGCAAACGGGGATAGCCGGTATTTTAATTGACATTAAGAGAAAAAATTGAACTGGGTAGGCCACGTAAAGCGTAGGATGGATAACCGATGTACCATTATAGTTACAGGATCGATAGGAAGAGAAGGGAAGCGCAGTCTAGGACGGCAGAAAACTAGGTGGGATGATGAAGTTAGAAAATTAGCAGGCGCAAGTTAGAATCAGCTAGCACAAGACAGGGGTAATAGGAAATTGCATGGAGAGGCCTTCGTCCTGCAGTGGACATAAAAATAGGCTGTTAACGATGATGGTGATTCACATTCGCTTAAAGCGAAGAACGTAGTGAAAGAGTCTTTCGCAGCTGACGATCTTTTCGTGGCTAAGTTTGCCTAGTGCTAGAACAGTAGCCAATAGTTTTGTTTGCTTTGGCATCTGTAGGCGCAATTTGCCATCAGCTTGTGTGTTTGTGCGTGTGCAAACAAAGTATCCTTTTAAATTGACAGAGGGGTTATGTGAGATACCGAATCTGACTTGATTTGTATTCGGCTGCTATTGGAATTTCAAAGCCTTGTATCGAACCTGCGTTCCTGTGTTCTGAATCATTACTCCAGAGCCACAAATCGACCTCAATAGCCAGTTTAGCTCTCACTATAGAGTGGCTTAGTCTTCAGAAGTGGTCCTCGAGAGGTAATGTTAGGGAGCAGCCGATTATTTCTTTTCTTCTAGAGTTTTAGCATCGAAGAAAGCTAAAGTTTGACAATAAAATATTGTAGAGGGTCACTCAAAAGAACGTATTGTGGAAACGGTGGAAAATTCAGTGAACGTTGTCTAAATAAAGAGTCCAGTTTAGCTCCTACTTTAGAGTGGCTTAATCCTTCGAAGTGGTCCTCTAGAGTTAACATTATGGAGCAGCGGATTCTCGGTGTCATGGGCCTATACTCTTTTGTGTGTTTGTGTGTGTGCAAACAAACTACCCAGGTAAATTGATAGAGATGTTATATGCGATACCAAATGTGACGTGATCTGGATTCTGCTTGCACTGGAATTTCAAATCTATGCATCGAACTCGCGTCCCTATGTTCTGAACCATTACTCCAGAGGCACAAACCAACCCCAATGACGATATGCTCGCGTTGGTTCTCTTTTCACCTGCGAACGAAATTAGTATCCTCGTAGAACAGATTTCTAGCTGAAACTGTCCTCAGCAGTGGATCCGCAAACTAAACGAAATTGGAGCCCACTGTACGTAGCCCGTGGTCCGAATAATATCGAAAAAGTATGGCGGAGTGCTGCTGAAAGCGTTCGAAACGCTTGCACAAAGAGTCGCTGTTGAAATGAATTTGTGCTGGGCACCTCTGTATGACTTCTCCGATGGAGATCTCAGCTATATTGAAAAGTTGCAAAGGGCTACCCTACGTACGATCATGAGGCTATCGAAGCACACGAGGAACGAGGTGCTGCTCAATCGCGTAACGATACCAGCATTACGGAACATAATCATTGAAGCACGAATTAAAATCCGAACTGAGTTGAAAAACATGACACAATGAAAAATGATCAGTGCGTGGGATGAACAAGTCGACATGATGATGGAGCCCGCAGAAACGACGGCAACGCCGCTACGAGAATCTCCGCCGACACACGCAGGCAACATCGTCCTATGACCGGGCGAAAAAGGGAAGCTAGAAAGCCATTTGAGAAGAGACTCGAACTAAGGAGAACGCAGAATGCCATTGACAACTACACGGACGCTGGAATCAGAAGCTAAATAGCCGGCATGGACTTGATTAGCACACCTCCACCCCAATGCAATGGCTATTACGCTTTTCAGGTTCCCGGGGCTAGAACCTGACACGTCGATTTGTTAGCCATATCAAGAGCGGTCTACCCCTTTCCAATTGAATGGTGTAGGCGCCCAGGCATACGTAGCCAGGAATTAGGGACATTTTGTGCAGTCTGCTTTTTTCGCCACCACGTGGCGTATCGACCTTACAGAATTCGAAATTCCCGCTATGACGTATGCTATCCACTGTTTCGATGCGATCCACTATCTTCGATGCCGCAAACTCAAATACATGTAAATACAGGAACGCTTTTATGAGACAACCGCTGAACCGATTTGAATGAAATGTGTTGCATTTAAGCGAGAAAGTTAAATTGCAGAGACTGCAGCAATTATAACTTTTGTTTAGATAGTGTAATATTTTGCAAGAATTGCAGGATGTTCGTAAACTTCGAAAAAAATACAACATGAAGTTTACAAATACGCAACTCAGCCATTAAAACAAATATGGCATTTCTATGAACTGCACCCGTTGGAGCATCAAAAACAAACATTTTTTTGCTATACCTTAAAACTTAAGTGCATTTGTTTTAATGTTTGGAAGGGTTTTGGAAATGCAACATTCACAATTTAGTGGTATATTTAAGGATGATGTATGACATATGTTTGCTGTCCGCTTTGGATGTATTATTAGGTGCAGTTTACAGAATTCCGATATCGTTTTTATAGCTACTAAGGTACATAGTTCTATACGTCAAGTTTTCTCTTCCGAAATTTTGCAATTCTTTAAAATTGTACATAAGAAAAAGTAGACAGGCCTAAACCAAATATCCCTTCCTGAAATCACAACACTTTCACTTTTTTTCTAAATTCAACATACCTCATCAGGTTTGGTGCAGTGGTTGCTTTGAGAAACTATTGCCGATTTCCAATGTATTTCGATTGGAGCCGCCAAGCTCAATGTTCCCCTTTAGTTCGAACTTGTATAATATACTCGTTGGTAAGATATGTCTGTAAGCGTGCGATCGTAGCCTAATGAGCTAGAGCACCGGCCTACTGAACTTAACGGGAGAGGATATGTTTCTAAAGCGGCTTGGGAAGGAAAACGAGAAAAGAACGGGAGAAGGCAGGGATGATATTCAGAAGCGTGTCTGATTGGTTAAAAATTACTGCATGCTGTGGTCGTCATACCACCTTACGTTCCATCAAGATAATTTCTATTTCATTGCGCTATCATAGTCCTTTCGTCAATCAAAAGAGATTAGAACACCGTCGTCCTGGCATTCTATTTGCGTCGCAATTATTTATCGGCATCACTTCATAATCATCCCACCGTCGTCATGCCATCGTTCTCATATGCCTTCGTCGTTCTATCGACATCATTCCTTCTTCGTAATTCCGTCGTCGTCACTGCATGCACTGTCGGCCTACGGTCCTTGTTCTACCGTCGTGAGATAGCCTTCGCGAGTGATGGTCGTAACAAAGCGGGTCAATCAGGGAGACAGAATATGGCCGCTTATAGCCGAATCCCTTGAAACATCAGGAGAAACACTACGGATTCTAAATAAATTTCTTATAGCTAACACGGTGTGTCGCTTCTTGTTCACTACATTGTGTGAATGTTAATCGCATTAACTTCGAGAGTCATCTCAACATGACTTCTGCTGGAATTCTTCCTCCCTCTCTCCATCCTGCCCCCTCCCTTTTCTTAAAAAATGAAATAAAAGTTCATTCATTCATTCCTTCGTCTTCGCAACACTAACGAACTGTGGTCCACATTGTTCCCAGCTTATTAACACCTCGAATTCCTAGAGGGGATCTTGCTCAGGCGTGTGACGGGCGACCCGAAGTTTGATGGAGGTAGCGGTCTGATTTTGACCGCGGCGCCGCCTATCAACAAGGGGAAGCACATTGAATGGGTAGGAATACAGGCGAAAGGGAAACTTCAAGAGTTGCTAGACATCACAGATTCAAATCAAACTCAGAAAGAGTTAGAAATATATATATGTATTGCAATCGCGCTAAAAAAATTCGCTAGACAGTATTAGGTATCCAAGCTATCCTTAACGGGAATCAATGAGATGGGTTTTGATAGACCTCGTTATATTTTTCAAGAACGGAAGACGTGCCCAGAGGCAGAGTGGACTGCAATATTTTGTTGCTTCACAAAAATATCTGGATTTTCGGCGTGATCATCTTTATGTGTTTTAGACGTTTTTAAACTGCGCGAAAAAAACGAGGACACAAGAAAGAAATACACTTGACACCACGACGTGCTCGTGGTGTCATGTGTGTTTCTTTATTGTGTCCTCGTTTAATTCGCGCAGTTTACAAACGTCTAAAAGCCATGAACCAACTAGCCCTCCTGAACGTCCTACTATAGTTCATTTTAATGGAAAAATAAAAATTAAAATTTTCAAGAAGTTCTTAGAGTATTAGATAAAATTTTTGCATATAAATTTTGGAAAGTTCATTTACAACTTTTTCGTGTCTTAAGGCGGAGGGCAACTGACTACTGGTTTCCATTATTTTTCTTCGTTATATTTTCAAGCGAGTTGATTATTCTGCCGTAGGTAATTGCACAATTAACCCAACTAATTAAATTTATGCTTGCAAGTGTCCACTGTTCTTCGACAAATGCTTAAAGTCTACGCGGATGCTGCAAAATTTTTCCTCATTGGCGAGGGGGATGTGAAAAACAAAACAGAAACGCAGAACATTTTATTGCCTCATTAAATTTTTATTTTGAATGCTATTTCCACTCGTTAAGTGGCTCGACCCTCGTGTTCACAGCCTTGTATATGTTTCTTGTAGCACTAGGTGCGTTGTCTGCGAATTTACGTTAATAAACAGGCAGGTCATAATTTGATCTGACGGAGAAAAAAAAAACAAAAAAAGCCTATGTTGTAGATCCACTGTACTGAAACACAAGTAGACAGAGTCTAAATTTTCATATATTACGAAACAAGGATGCCTAAATTGCCGATTGAAAAACTTACATTATAATGAAGCCGAATAAAGCAATAAAAATGGTGAAAATATGATGAGGGTTAGCCTTGCGGGTCACCAATTTCTGTTTATTGAAAACAAGCTTCTAGTGGCCGTGTATTATGGTATTCCTGAAAGCCAGTAACAATCGTATTTAAATTTATATGCGCGCCAAAATTATTGGCTCGAGTTCGCTCACTGTAGGTACATGTGAATGAGTATATGAGATTCAAAAGTGAGACGAAATGGCTGGTCGTGGCGTATACGGGAGTGTGCACCTATGCCTTCGCTATCGTATGTTGCCGCCCACTTTAAAGCACGAGCATGGTAATCAACCGATGTGCTTTTCTACAACTTCACCCCTAAATGTAAGCAGGTGTTCTGCCACTCCCGGTGGTTGTTTCCAGCCTGATGCCTCCCTATTTTCCTAACTGTCGATTGTATGGTTTGTTTTCATACCAAATATTCACATATTATTCTGTGCGTGTTCGGCTAGTAATGAAATATTTAAATCTCTCACAGTTAAATTAACAAGTAACTAGCAAGAAGGGATGCAGGGCCAAAACCTGCTTTGATGCAGCTTGAAGACCGCCCGTCGGCCTTTGATCACATGACAGTATCTTCACAATAATCGAGAACTAGCTTCGTATAGGCAAAAGGGCTAATGGGTCGAACAGAACCGGGCCGGCCAACGTATGGTACTTTCGGGCTCGGGCCAGGCCCGGACCTGAAAAACCGGCCCGTGCAGTGCTCTATTTCAGAGAGTCTGATCAGCAGATTCCCATATGATTATGAAATATTGAGTAGAACTGCTTAAGACGAAACCTCCTTCCCTGCTCAAGCAAAAGAATCCAGTCAAGTTCTTTTTCCCTCTTAGACTTAGAAAGCGGCTGTATAAACCCAGGACGAACAGTGTCGCGACGGATTGGACTTTTTCTAGTCCATCAATATGCAAAAAATTTAATTCTTGTGCTTTACGTGCCCAAACTACGCTCTGATTATAAGGCACGCCGTAGTGGGGGACTCCGGAATATTTTAGACCACCTGGTGTTCTTTAACGTTCACCCAATGCTGCATTGATATGCACATCAGAAACCAGATCCCACACAAGGCATGCCTACACCAACATTGGTAAAACTTGTTTTTACGCTGTTCTTTTACGTTAATACTTACGTGTTTTAAACTTTGTTGCCAGAACTGAAAGACACGCCTGGCATTTCTAACTACGGTATTAACATGTTATGACCAAGAGACATCCTCTGACAGCATAAAACCTAAATATTTCACCGATGAATATTTTTTTTATTTCTTGGCCTCTTAACAATGCTTATATCTGATTTTGTGATATTATTCTAGTGAAGCTAATGTGTACATAATTATTTATATTTAGGGACATG
The DNA here is from genome assembly GCF_013339745.2 of Dermacentor silvarum. Taxonomy (NCBI): domain Eukaryota; kingdom Metazoa; phylum Arthropoda; class Arachnida; order Ixodida; family Ixodidae; genus Dermacentor; species Dermacentor silvarum. The sequence continues at coordinate 449,592,050 of NC_051154.1, read as the reverse complement.
CCGTTGGGAACACACCATTTTTATATGCGCTTCAATTCGGCCGCCAATAAAAACAATGCCTCATTAGATGCTCTTGATAAATATTATTATTTGGTTTGTACATATATAACACAAGGACACGAAGGAAATAGGGAGGGAGTAAGCTGACAACTGCCACCGAGAGTGGCACAACACCTGCCTGTGTGCAACAACGCCTTTGTGCAAGGGCATCTTTCAGATGCCCTTGCACACAGTACACAATCATCTAGAAAAATTGTATCCCGGTTCAATAACATCACACACGTTCTTAATAAAAACAAAAAAAGAAATTCAGCAGAGACATTTAAAACTGCTTACGTGTGGGTATGCGAAAGCGATATAGTCCCTTTGGTGAAATGTTTTTTCCGCGCGTTCTGTGTCCGTGCATGTTCTCCCCTGCGTTCTAACGGCGCTTCGGTGAGGCCAAATGAGAACGCACCAAGCGTTTGAACCCACTCATTTGCCCACCAGTTAATATCTCGAAGGAGCCCTCCTCGGCTTTCAATTGGACATTAATACATTTTATTTCGTTTAGTCATTTTATACACTCATGACGAGGCACCACCCCCTACCCATTCGCTGCACCGTCATGTGCCTAACGACGCACGCACTAGGCCACACGTGTAGTCAGCCAGATGGCTTCGACGCGGCGTGCGCAATGACGCTCGCACTAGGTGTACCTTTAGTGATCACAACCGCGGAGTCGCTGTGGCATCGGGGAGCACGCTCGTCTCGTGCCCCGGAGGGTGATGGTGGTGAAAATATTTATTGCCAAATGATTGAAGAAAGGGGGAAAAGTCCCCTTACATGACACGAGGCAGCCCTTAGGCGGCCGCCTTTATACAGCAAAGGAGAGTCCTTGGAGGGCTACCCGCTTCAGGGCTGCGGCGATAATCAGGCGCTGGTCTTTAGGAGGCGTCCCCCGCGTTCCCAGTGAGACACGGGAAAGCCGGTGGTCCCCCAGGGTGAGTGTGGCTGTATGTTGGGAAAGGAATTCGTGGATGTAACTGTACATCCGTTGCCTACGTCTAGGGCGTGGAGGCCTTCTATGGCGGCTGCGTGGATAACGTTGTCAAAAGCGTTTGTCGGGTCGACAGCGAGGATAGCCTTGGTGTCAGCTGCGGGGGAGTCAAGGATGTGGTGTTTGAGTTGTAACAAGATGTCCTGGCTATACAAGCCCGGGCGCAAAGCAAACATGCACTAATGAAAAAGGTGGTTGTTCTCCAGATACCGGCTCAGTCTGGTCTGGAGAACGTGCTCCATAAGCTTGCCCACGCAGGATGTAAGAGAAATGGGACGGGGATTAGCAGGGAGAAGTGGTTTGCCTGATTTGGGAATTAAAACTACCTTAGCGTTCTTTTCTTCAGGTGGGAGGGTGCCGCGCAGACAGCATTCATTGAAGTAGTCGGTTAGGGCTGTGATGGAGGGGGAATCGAGGTTGCGTAGCACCTTGTTGTGCACTCCGTCGGAACCGGGAGCTGCGGACGTATTGAGGCGCTGAAGTTCTGCTCTGGCCGCGGCCGATATTGGTGCGGTCGAGGAGGTAGTGGGAGTTGCGGACATAAGGGACATGCAACATTTCCTTATAGAGGGGGTTGGCGGAGTCCTGGGAGACTACGCATGCCCAGTTCACCTGAATGGTGTGGGGGCCGGGTTCGTGTGCAGGTGTTCTCCTGGGGACTGGAAGTGGGGGTTGCCTGAGTCCGTTCCAGGAGTGGGATCGGGCCATGGGCTTGGTATGGTTGGAGGGCTGTTTCAGTGCGTCACGCTGCAGGACCGGGAGGGACTCCAGGGTGAGCTGCAGGGCCTGGGGCTTGCGGGTCATGGAGCGACTGGGATGTTGGGGTGGAGCTTGATTGGTGGGAGCCTGGTTGGCGGCTGCCTCGGTGGCTCGCTCGGCATCCCAGTACCTCTTGTTTACGAGGTATGTGGTGCGGTAGCGGGCTTTCCAGGCTGTGTCCACCGTCAGGTGTGCTTTGCTGCAGATCTTGCAGAGCGCGTTGTCCTCGGGGCGGGGGGGGGGAGGGGTCAACTTGGTCACAGCCGGGGCAGCGGCGTTGTTTGGAAGCCTGGCACACATCCACGCTGTGGCCGAGTGCGCCGCAGTTAAGGCAGTGCTCGATATTCGTTTTGAAGAGGTAGCACCTAAGAGCACGGAGGAGTCTTAGATATGCTGGGGGCACCCAGTCTTGTTAGAAAAGGACGATGATAGACTCCGTCGAGACCATGCGTCTAAATTCGAGGATGGGAGGGTTCCGTTCGTGATTGAGCTGATCCTGCATGTATTCGTAAGAGTGGGCGAAAGGGACCCCGTGGACCAAACCGCGGGAGCAGTTTTCTGGTGCCGCTTGGTAGGAGTAGATGTCGTAGTAGATGTCTAGGCAGTGACGGACTTGATGGTGAGATAGTGGAGTAGGCGATGCGGGTCGGGAGTGTTGATGAGAACGAAGCGTTGGAGGGTGTTCATTATTACGGTGTCTGGCTTGGCCTCTTTTTGTTTGAGGCGGGCTGCTTGCAGAATGGCATCGCGAAGCGCAACTCCTTTCACAGTCCGAAGGTTGAGGCCGCCACGGAGACGGAGTATGATTTTATGATCGTCGATGGCTGGCTTGGGGTGGCGTGGGGCAGAGAGTTGGGGCGTCCGGGGCCAGTGCCCCGACAGGGCTTGAGGCGTAGATGGCTGGTTACATTTCTCGGCACTGGCGGAATTCGGAGTAGTGGTGGGGCGGGAGTTGCGAGTCGAGCTTCTCTTATTGTGCGCTGATTACCAGCCGTTGTTAGAGGTTAGTTCCGTGGGTGATATTTAGTTCCGAGGAGGAAAAGTTGCTATCGGCGGATTGCAGGTGGGAAGCGGAGGCTGATGACACTAAATTCGGGTGACTAGGATGGGTTCATCCGGTCGTTGAGGACTAAGTTTGTGGAGTCCAAGTAAAGCACGTCCGCTCAGCACAAGCGCCTGAGCGGGTCTCCTCCGCGCCCTGGAGGTACGGTTTCGATTCCCACCCAGATAAAAATGTACCTAGTTTTCTTTTCAAATGGGTTAATTCACATTGTTTACATGAACCTCCCTGCTAAATTTGTCGTGAATTAAAGCATTTTTACGCGTTTTTACACTTTGCCGTCGGCCATTTTTGGTAGCGTCATTCGGTCATGCCACCGACCACAACGTCGTATTTTCGCGCAATGGGGCATATAATCCTTTCGCATTAAATAATGGAAAAGAATCGGCCCAACACGGAGCCTTGTGGCACCCCAGACGTAGCAGCAAATCATCTGAGCAACTCCCATTCAAAACAGCTCTTCGACGTACTTACTTACCAAAACGGAGTTAGAGCCTGTATATTCATAAAAATATTTACGTGTACATAGTACCGCTAATATTACCTGGTCAACCTACTACCACTAATCTCACCTGGTGTATCGACATTAGTAGCAATGCGGATCGAACGTTTGGTTCTTTACTCCGGTACACTTATATTGCAACCAACCTCTCTCAAGTTAGTACATAGAAAACACTAATAGGAACAAAATTTGAGTATGCATCCAATGCGTTACATTCCATTGTATTTATTACCTCACTAGAACTCAAAATTACTCCACTCATTATATGTTCAACTTATGATAAAATAGCTACTCTAACCTAAAAAAAACTAAACTTGAATTTGTAGCCAATGAACTGATACAGTCTAACCCGGATGTATCAAATCTGAAGGGAATCACAAAAATTCGATATATAGGTAATTCGATATATAAAATAATAGGCGCTCAGGTAAATGGTGGCCTAAGGTGCATTCACACGACCGGACGGAGGAGGAATTTTCGCAGCGGATGGCGTATCACGTGACGCGCGCGTCATCAAAGCGTGCCGCCCTCGCCTTGTCCGGCCTCCTCCGCTCGCGGTCCGGATTGAAAATGCTCTCCGTCCGTCCGTTTGGCGGTCGTCTGACCTCAATTTTGCGTAGTCAGCGTCAAATCTGCCAACATTGGACGCATTGGCGTGGCTCCGATGGCGTGTTGTCGGCTTGAAGGACCGTGTGTGTTTGCTGTGCAGCAGTGATCGCACGTGCTCTTGTTGTGGTGATGCGGGAAAGGCGAGTCGTGGTTGCGCGCACATTTCTATTTACACAGACCGCGCAGCCTGCGTGATTTCAAGTGAGGTTCACAAGAAAACACCAAGTGAAAAGGCAACCGTCACTTTTTTTACTCTTGTTGATGGATTCATAGCTCTATAGAATATAGAGCGGGCCGATTATGCAAACGTGCAGGTGCTAAAAGCGTTGGACTCGAGAGTAAGCACACGGATTCCGCAAAAGGCGCTCCGGCTGGTGGAATGCGACCTAACTCGGCTGCGTCAGATTCAAGTGGTCACGTGACTGTTTGGCCCACGGAGCAGGCGGGAATTTTGCTTCCCATGTGTATCCACCTTTATCGATTAGTGCCTCCGAGAGCCGCTTACTGCACGCAACTCGGGGAAAAAAAGCAAGTACACTTTATTTACCCACAAAAAAATTGCTGGATCACTTTCAAGTTCAATAAAACCTCCAAGCTGATTCTTTTCTTTACACTTGTAGCAGCCATCGCTTGCGGAAAATAAACTCGTGAATATGCACTCAACCCACACGACGACGCCTCGAAAATCGCAGAGAAGGAATGTTGACCTCCGAGGTAGCATGCGGGCTAGCCGAACAGCCTGACGGGGCTCAAATGACTGAACTATCTCTTCTTCACCTCCAGGTGCCAGAATACCTCAAAGTGTACAAAGAAGTGCACTATGAGATCTTCTGCGTGGCGCCGCATTCGATATATCGAATTTGCTGGTGAACAGACGTTCTACATACGCGTGCACCAGCCCGATACATTTGCATGGAATTTTAAGTGAATTTAAAGCTGTTCGATATACAGAATAATTCGTTATGAGTTGGTTCTTCATATCAGGGTAGCATTGTATCCCTGTCACCACTTATATCGCATCGTAATGGTCAGCTGTACAAAATACGTATAGATTTAGTCCCATTATCTTGCATAAGCTCTTTCTGCCCTCGCACGGCCCTTCAATGGTATCACCTCCCCAAAGAAATCCTAAAGCGTACTAATAAACGGAAGTTTCATGCAACATCAACTAGCGTACGTTGTGTCATCTGAATTTGTTAATTACTTTGTTCCTTTCAAATTCTTTGTAAGATCAGGTAATATGGTATAATTGTAAAGCTGCCTTCCTGGTGCGCACTGAAGTTTTTTTCCACGTACCACCAGCTAAAATTACATGATTACAAAGTTACTTTTTAATAATTACATTATTTGTTTAGCCTGCTCAACCCACTTCTTTTCGTAATGCTTTCGAGCGCTGACGGCGCAAATATATGAATTATAAACTGTAAAAAATATTTCGTGCATGAGGGTTGGTCAGCTCCGGGAATGTTTCATCATCATCATCATCATCATCATCAGACTACCTTTATGTCCATGGTAGGACGAAGGCCTCTCCAGCGATCTGCAGTGACCCCTGTCCGTCGATGTATAAAATATATGCATTACTTAACGCTACATAGTTTAATACTACATAGCTAAACTCAGTTTTACCTTCTGAAAAAACTAATCAGTTGTTGCTCTTAGCCGCCTATTTTATCTGTGCATGAAAGTCTCTCATCTTCTTTGCTCGAATGACAACCTAATCAAATAAAATTATGGGGTTTTACGTGCCAAAACCACGATGTGATTATGAGGTACGCCGTAGTGGGGGACTCCGGAAATCTGGACCACCTGCGGTTCTTTAACGAGTAACTCAATCTAAGTACACGGGTGTTTCCGCATTTCGCCCCCATTGAAAATGCGGCCGCCGGGACCAGGATACGAAACAACCTAATCAACATGCTCTTGAAACTTATATAGCTTTGTCAATTAAGTTGCTATGTGTTTTTGGACTCACGCGCTAAAATAGAAAAAAACGCACATTGTTTTATAAATGCAGTGGATGAAATTGCTGAGAAAACACAAAGCCGTGTAATACATTTGAGCTCATTACATGCCTCTAGCCAGGATGTTTATGCAAACAAACACCCTGTATTATTACATTCTGAAATTCGTAAGGCATTTCCCCTATGTGGAGAAGCCAGTTTAACTTTTAAATGATTACCAATTGGAGTAACTGATGTTTTGATCATGCATTTGATATAGAGAAATGTGCAAGACCAATAGGGAGAAATGTTGGAGGACAAAATTCTTATCAATTTTTTCAAAATAAACTGTGTTTATCATCTGAACAGGATGTTTCAACCCTGGAACAGATAGGAAATTGAAATGAATAACATGCATCAAAGTTTGCATTGCGTGTATTATGACATACAGTTTCAGTTTTCTTTCAATTTATCATATATGACAGTTGATGTGATGACTTCAATTTCCTGTTTTATACTTAGGCTACTGATACTGCAGAAACAATTTTTTTCATAATACAGACTACAGACAGCAGAGTGCGGCTCATAAACACATCGGGATAATGAGGAGTAATTTGTGGATACATTTCTCGCTATGGGTAATATAGGAGCCCCTTTCTCGCAATTATGTGCGTTAGTTCAGAGCGCGTGTGCTGAAAGTGGACTGATTCTTCGCGCTTTCCGTGCAGCTACCGAAGTGACTGTGACAGCATAGAGAAAGAAATTCAACAAGAGGGGACACTCGGCAAAAACTGGCAACAGGAAACACGTCACCCTACGTCACGCTATACTTTTGACACCGAACGTTAGCTGCCGCGAGCATCGAAAAAAAAGAAAGTGAACTTAAATTAACCGGCATTTATTTTTTTTATTCTTTGCCGCGAAAAATTAAACGCTTTGCGTATCAATGAACTTAAGCTTTGCGACTTATTTTCCTTGCCTTACCTAGTCACAGGTCAGTGACGCGCCAGATACATGCGTCATCCGCCAGACACTCCCCCGGAAGCCAGCGAGGATGGCAGCGCGCGCGTTTGAGCGCTCGCGCGCGGCGACCCGTCTGCCTCCTTCTTTTTTTCTTTTTTAAATGCAACCTGGTTTATTGGGCTCTCGGCGTATTCTTGCGTTCCTTCTGCACTGGGACAAGACACCACTGCACTATTGGACTACTGCAAGGTGAGAAATCTTGTTTCACAGTCTACGACGCAATTAGGCTTACGGCACGGGACCGAGACTTAAGACGCAGTTAGCGAAAAACAGCTCGGCCATCCTGGCGCAGTTACTTTGAGTTCATGAATCGTGCTGAGACATGTTTCCGACGCTTCCTATGGCACTATTGTAACTTATTTCGGTTTTTGAGCCACACTGGCCGCACAGGGTGCCGTGTCGCAGTTAGCGAGAACTCAGCCGTGGTGTGTAGTCTAGTTCATATTGCTAGGAGAAGTTTGTGCCGCTTTCTCTGACGCCAGACATTACTGAAAAGTAATTTCGTTACTTTCTGGGGTACTTTTGAGGCACGCTGGCCGCACAGTGCGCTGTGACGCAGTTAGCGATACGCAGCTCGGCCGTGGTGATAAAGTTTGGCGTGTAATGAATCTTAGAGGGACAAGTCTGTGACGTTTTTTGCGGCTCCGCAACAACATATACCTTCTTTCGGTACTCACGCCTGTTGAAAACGCGATGGCCAATTGCCAAGAGTGATAACATGGGGTGTGCTGCTGGCGCCTGGCAGAACGCTGCGAACGACGAACATATCGGAAACTTGTAATTCGAAAATTACGTCTTCTAAAGGACTGAAAAAAGGCATTGCACCCACGCATTTGTCTTGAAAGCCTGTTGCGTCCGTCTCTATGTATGTAGCGTACCGTCGCGTCGCCCGAGGCCAAGTTTTGGAAACGCGAAGTCGCTCGTGTATTTGTGCTGCCTAAATGCAGGAAATAATGCCCGGAAATTGGGGAACGCTTGGAAATCAGATGTTTTCATATATGTTTGGGATTAGTCGAGTATTTTCTACGCCATGTATGTAAAAGCGAATTGCTTTTGTTTGTAATGCCGCCCATTCACCGCTTTCGCACGTTTCGCCTCGCAGTATTCCTATGTATAAATACCAAAATGACTCATGCTTGTAACATGCTGTTACGTGCTTGCAAATGTAACATGCTTGTAATTTACTTTTTTTCAGCTGGTGCCGTCCGGTGGAGCTTCATACAGGGAACTACTGCCTTACCTGCTGGTGTCACAACGTTGGATGAACGCACAAAAAGCGCGGAACGAGCTTTTATATAGACCAAAATAAATATTTCCTCATTGCACAAAAGGTCTTGCGTCTACTTTGTGAAATTGCACGTGGCACAGATTCGATGGGACTTTATGAGATCGTTCGCAATCATTTTTACTAAATAATAAACCGATTCTGCACGAAGAGCAAAAAAAGGGGGGGGGGGCGCAGCCGGCGTGCTAGCTTGCGTTCAAAATGCGCGCGCTCAAAACCGAAACCGGAAGTGATCGACACCGACCGCTTGGAACGCTGCAGTCAATTCGGCCGCTGGGCCCTATGGGAGTGTCCCCTCTTGTTGAATTCCTTTCTCTATGGTGACAGCTTTTCGCTGTTTAAAGGTTTAAGCCTTTCGATGCCAAGCGCCTGAAATATACACGAAGAACCTGCTCGTCCGGAACCAGAAAGGTCGCAAGCATCATGCCAAGGGAGGGATTACCCTTCTACAGGTTAGTCATGTCCTTGAGCAAAAAAAGAAAAACCGGGCAGTGAAAAGTCATTTTTAACGACGGGCTGTCGCTCTTGTGGTTATCACAAATGACGACTTGCGCCAACGTACCGCGCTATGTCGGGAAACTGTTATGGTTCATTCTGTAGCAAGGGTATTTATTTGTATGCCGCAGCGTAACTTACGTCATCGGGACCGATTTAAAAAAATGTCATGAGTCAGGCAGTGGTATCTAGGTGACATGAACGCCCGAGAAAGATGGACTTGTACAGTCATATTCTTTTGGAAGCGCTCATAACTTTGCAATCTAAACCACAATAGAACTTCGTACACGGTATTTTTCCCAACAGCTTAACAGATGGCTAATCAGTCCTACTGTTTTAAACTTATAATTTTTAGCAGAGACACTCTCAGATCACCACAATATATATATATATATATATATATATATATATATATACAATACAGGGCTCTGTAATTTCCACCGTGACTTAACGTAGGTACGTTGCCGTATTTCATGTAACAATCCCAGTCAGCCTACTAACATATACCGCATTACTAATCACATCTACCATGGCTTCGGCTACATCCCAATAAGCAATTGCCTACCTCTTTTCAATGCTAAAGACTCGGTAGGCGTAAGACAGGCCAAAATTCCAATAGGAATACGCAGTGTGGAATTAGTATGGAATCTTCAGTGACATAGAACGTATGCATTATACACGAGTCTGTCCAGAATCGGACAGTAACATTGATTTACTCTGACCATTCATTTCGCATCAGTGTTAATACACAAAAAGCATGCTGACATTCTATCGCTAGGTTTGCGTCGTGAAGTCGCCTGACCTTGCACAAGTTCTACAATTCTACGCTCCAATATTCCATCATCTAGAGCTCTGTGCTTGTCATCACGTATAAGCTAAAAAGCCACCTTTGGCTTCATAATTTATAGTCAGCGTCGATAGCTTTTAGATGCCGTAAGCTGAAAAAGCATTTATATTTCTACGCCTTAGGCACGCATCCTGGTATTCTGATTTACAGCGTATGCTGGTCTAGAGTAAACAGAAGTTTTGCATAGTTTTACTGGCTGTGGGCGTAGGTGCGCTGAAAATCATGTTATTCGCAGAGCCTCTGCCGCGTAAACTTTTTGATGGCGACTGTGCCATTGAACACCTGCATTTTCTTTATTCTGCACACAATCTTTTTAATGAATGGCCTTCCAGCCAACGTCATGCAGTGCTTACACCTGGTTAATTTTCAGGACAGCCATGTCAGGCATGATTTATTAATTAGAAGAACTGAACTATTATGTAAGACATCATTATTATCACAAATGAGGTGTAACAAATATGTAAACAAATAAAGGATAATAACATAGCCTATGAAATTTTACTTAAATCTCAGAACTACTTCAAAACTTCGCCTGTTCGTCTTGAGTACCTCCCTATGCTTTCTAGGAAACTGAAACGGCGAAATTCAAGGGTAAAATTGAGATTTCTTGCGGCACCATGACAGAAAAGGGAAGGTGTGGCTCAGTGCGACCCTATGAAAGGTTGTGCTACCATTGTGCTACTCACGCACAAGGAACGACACTTTTGTATTTTATTTACAGGCAGTATAGAAAAAGCTATAAATGGTGTCAGTGGACGCTGGCGTGATCATGACAAAACCACCGCACTGATATGGGTCATAAACGATTCTAATAAGGGAACATTTATGCAAACCCTCACGGTCCTTTCTCAGGTTTCTTCTTTGTTCAAAGACGTTAAATTTAGAGTAGGAAAATATTCTCCCAGAATTACGGAAGAATTGCACCAGTAATTATATCATGGTGCTGCGACCTTATTCAGCAATAGAGTTAGTTAAGAACAGAACAGCAGACTGTAATAGCAACTTTGGTGATTGTAGCCGAAAACAATGTCTTCTTGCACAACTTTGTCGGCCTAACTCAAAAAGGGGCTGATCTGTGGTTGAAATCGTTCTCTATTCTTACGCTACAGGCTGCATTAACACGTCCCGCTGTCTTTTCGCATAATTTCCAATCCTTATCTGTGTGCGTCTTGGTAAAAGGATATGAAGACCTTTAGTATTTCTGGAATTTTGGGAAGGTATATTGGAATGGTTCAAATGGTAAGACACGTGTGCTGCATATTGAAGATAGAAGGCTTATGTTTGAGGTACCGGTTTGTACTAAGCAAACAAACTTGTGGAATAATTTCGACAGCCTTCATTTGCACCGAAGATCAGGTACGCAATAATTCTGCTTTGATATAATGCAAATATACTAAGTCAAATAGCTTCAACTTTATTCCTTTGTAAGGATACTACGTCTAGGTGCAGCCAACGTTTCTACTTCTGCGCCTTTTAATTGCACACACATTGGACGCTATTTATTTTTGTGGTACGTTTGAAGCTGCACAAGAGTCGCACAAGCACGCCTTTCCCATGACATAGCTGAAGAGGCAAAAATGCTTCTCAGTAATGTCTTCATAAATATTCGCCTTAAGAAAGAAATGAACTTTCAAAACACGTTACCTGGGTTTATTGTCTAAAATATATACACCTATCAAGTGCAAAAGAAGTTTGGAAGCACGTCCGCATGTTCACGAAACCAACCAACTATTTTTGTGGAAGACGTTGGCACAGTAGAAAGAAATGAAACAAGAACTGTAACTAATTGACCTGTATTTCGGAATATGCCATCTGACGGAAAACCGCCAAACTAAGCAGCGACAGTGATAAAAAAAGCGAGGCGCAGCTGGCTTCGAACCTGCGAACTCATGGTGGTCGTATCACTGATCCTGATCTGTGGTCGCTGAGAACGCTCGTTATCGGTTATTTTTTTTCTTTATTGTCGGCTATCGGTTAGACGCGCTGCTGCAGGCAAAAGTGAGTTTATATATGTACCACAACAAATTACGCGATCTTGTTATGAAAACTGCTATTTTGGAACGAATTTATTGCAATTTCGTGAGCCGCTGGTGCAACTAGCTGAGAGAGGAGTCATTGAGGTTGATAAATCCCCGGGAATACGTCAGTCGTAGCAATAGGTTCATCGCAAATTGCTTTTTACTGGCCAAAAAAGCCTCCAAACTTTGGGATTTTCCATAGACTCCCATACTTCAAACTTCGCGTACAATTGGGAAAAGGTTTTCTGCCGTAAGTAATTCGCTGTCGTTTCACTTTGTTCATGTTTCATGTTTCCGTTCTGTTTCCTGCATTAACGAAACAATTCCTGTTGAAGCAGGTGTTAACGGCTCATGTCATGCGTATGTCATTGGGGCTTGTAAATAGCTTCTGTCCTGCAGATACGGTTGTGAATTGTATTGCAGTGGCACCCATGCCTCTGCAGATCCACACACCTTTTCTTTCATGCTGTGGACTTTTACTGGAGAACTACATGAAATGTCGAATGATCGCCATGCAATTACGACGACGAGAACGCTTGCAGAAGCAGCGGCACTGAGAACGCGTTGGTTGTCGCAGAGGCTCGACGTTGTGGACGGTGACTGAAGTAGCACTGTGCACTTCATCAGTCCTGCCTTTTAATAAGCCTCCTTCACTGCCTGAAGCAGCTGGAGGGCAAATGCCAATTGCAGCAACCGCAGGACGTGGACACCAGTGCTCAGCATCAAAGCTGGCGTCATGAATGGCAAGCTACACCTGGCTAATAGGCGATGCTTTGGGATGGGATAAACACTTGCGCAACATTTGATCATTATTTGAAAGGACCAGTGGATCTGTTTGGAGCACGTGATTATCATGCCCAGGAGAAGTAAAGTTACCTATTACGTTGATACCCGGGAATTTCGATAAATGTTCATGTTCAGCGCGCAAGCGGATGAGGACCAGTATGGAAGATAACGTAGGATGAGCGCTTGGCTTGTGTTTTTCCGTCGTCGTCCTCTTCCTACTTGCCCGCTTCTCAATACTTCTACGGTTTATTGCCCCTTGTGTTAGAAGCGACTTTAGCTTGTCTCACTGGTGAAGAGCAGATGGTTCAATAGGGACTCACGTTTGAGGAGCAGTACTCATCTCCGCGTGGGTAGCGCACGGTGATCATGTTGACCACAAGGGGCACCGAGGACAGGAGCTGCCACACGGACATCTCTCGGCGACGCAACTTCCAGTTGGTAGCCTGCCAGAGATATAGGTGCAACAGAACACGTGTTGGCTGGGCCATTCGACTGGGTCCCGAGACACGCCCCGGGACACCAGCTCTTGGTCAGGCCTGGGCTGGAAGTTCTCCGCCGAGTAGACGGACGGATCTTCCGGAATGTCTGCACGCAGGTGGCACCCCAATTAGCGCTAAGTGAAATCATTGCGCAGATGCGATGAATGACACAACTCCCCTTGTTCATCGGAAACCCTTCGTGAGCTTTACGTGAAAGAGCATCGTGATTATGATCATGATCATCATCGTCCTAACATTTCATGCCATTAAAAGCAGCCATGATTCTGCACTGGCCACTATATAATATAGCTTTCAGCCGTCATGCTCGTAAACCGACCCCAAAGGATAGTTGACAGGAGCTCTTACTAAAATGTCATTATTTTAGCGCCGGCTATTCCTGAAAACGAACTACGAATACTTCAAAAATACTAAGCACGCAGAATGCACTGTGTATAAAGCAAGACCATGGAGAATGACAAATTTGCAATCTACCAGATGTGTGAGGGCCTGTTAAATTGATCGAAGTTTTGAGTTCCTGCGATACTTTTGCAAGGTACTTGTGGATAGTCCTCAAGGCCTTCGCGCTCTGCGCCAAACGACGGATCTTGATCCCGCGTTGTTCAGAGCAAGACACCATTGCAATTACCCCGGTCACACGAATACTTACTAACTTAGAAAGATACATAGTGCCCGTCATTCTAAGACATTCTGCAGCATAGATATACAGAGTGCTAAGCTGAAATCTTGAGCCATTCTCTTACAGAAAAAAAGCAATTAGGTTTAATTGAGTGCTCCAGTGCATAGCAACATTGTCACGGTCGGTGATGTAGTTAGGGTCATCATCGTTAAGGATAGTGCAATTTACGCAGCGGCCGCTCTCGCCAACTGCGTGTTCTATGTCGCGCTCATGACTGCTCTCCAGGAGCACACCCGCATGCACAGACACTTCGCTCTTCACGCGCTACGTCATCTAGTGGCATGTAGCCTTCAGAAAGACAGATATGGCACCGCAGCAGCTACGCCGGATAAAGAAGCATTAAAGTGAAAATTGCCTAGCTTCAGTTACGTTAGCTTGCAAGCTTGTAGCTTTATCATATGGATAAATTAGTTTTGGAAGAAATAGACACACCTGAAACATGGAGGGGACGAGCGCCAGTAGCGTGCACATTCGGTGGGTCTGCAGATTTTCTGACAGTCTGCATTATTGCAGTCTAGTAATTAAATGTACAGATCTCAAAAAAAGAACTCGGCATCTGTAATTGCGTGATTGTGATTGCGAAGAGAATTATCGTATCAGCGTCACAGATGGATAAGACGTTGCCTGATTAAGTCGAAGCAGCACATTCCTCCTCCTCTTTACTTCGGTTGGTGTAGCTACTACTACTACTAGTACTAACCTTATATTGTCAGGCTTTCAGAGTGCTATATAACACAATGGGCTAGTCAAAAGCCACAAGGAACCTTCCACGACTAAGCAAGAACAACTGTAGCTGTAACGAGGATGGCAACAATAATAGTGGATGGCACAAATCCAACCGATAGAAGGTTCTATACGCGAACGCGGAAAAATACAACAACAATACGAAGGTTCCAAATAATTATAGCGTACATCCTTTATACTACTCTCGGCTTTATTAACAATGTTATTTCACGAAACAGGCTGCGATTGAAGGGAAGAACGCGGGCTTACCTTATGCGTGGATGGAGCTTGTAAACCGCGAGCTGCCGATTGGTCCGGTGCTGCGATGTGCAGTGTAGCCCAGCTGCTTCCACGTCCAGCGTGATGTGAGGTGCTCGTAGTCCAGCCTCGGAGAGCTGTCCTTTTTCTTCAGCCAACTGGAGCAGACTCAGGTATCTGAAGAAACCCCTTGAGTTGGTCAGGCCTGAACGAATCCGCCGTTCGATGAAAGATGAAGACGTAGCGCGTGTCCACCTGCGGCTCATGCAGAGCGCGAGTGCACGCGTTCTCTGAGGGCTGTTCACTGATGCTGCAAACATTTGTGATGATGATGATTATAATCTCAGAAGACGTGGCTCTTGCACATTGGGACTAATGGACTCCTCGTTAGATATTACGAGGCAACTACACCGGCACCTCAAACTTCTTGGCTTTGCTGATGAGTGCATAGGTCCCCCTTTTCTGCGTGGACCCGCACTTGGATAGCGCATTCAACAAAGTACTTTACTCTCTCATATATTTTTATCAACGAGCCATGCTCACCCAAGAATACTATATATATGCAGTAATTTATTACGTCCAAGCTGCTAATCCTACTGGGGTTCCTTTTGGTGTCTAAAAATCAGACCTCCCCCTGTTCACAAGAACTAAATGTCGGATCGTGGTGAACCCAGCAGGAACAAAGGGACGTCACAGATTACTTCTGAATTGACAATCAACGAGATCAAATCGAAAGGAAACTTTGAAGGTGCAGATACCACGCACTCGTACAAGACGTCTATAGGCTTTCACATGTTTCGATCGGAGCGGGAGAAATCGGTGCAGTCACGGGTCTTCGCATCGCGATTTTCGAGCAGTTGCTTTCACAGGCCAGCGATTCTGCCCATGCGATGCCCAGGGCTGTTGCTGTCATCGCACGTGCCACTTCTTGAACACCTTTTGTTACAAAACGCGAAAATACACATGTTATCATTTTCTTGACAACTGTTTATTGGATGGAAACATGTCGATAGAAATTCAAGATGATCCTAATCAAAGCTTAAGTCATTAGTATACTAAAATGCTTGACAAACACTGCACTAAATGATTTTCGACAATCCGGATAATCGACACAGACGACTAGAGAGATTGGACGCCACCATGAAATTTAGGCTACCACCGAAAATTCAACGCAGCTGTGGAAGTCTTCCGCACAGGCTAAGGCTGGGGGTAGCGTTTACGTGCGGATACATGCACCTCATGCGACGCACCGAGTCTCCAGACTCTGAGTTGTGCGATGTAAATGAGACAATAGGTCATGTGCTTTGTGACTGCCCGAAGTACGTGTAAGAGCGTGAAAGGTCGAAGGATAAGCTTACGCGTCTCGACAGCCCACCGTTGACGGAGAACGTTATTTTAGGCCCTTGGCCAGACGCTCAATCGAGTTTCAAGGCCATCCAGGCGTTACTGAACTTTTCGAAAAGTACGGGCCTGTACTGTAGGCTTTGGGCATGCGAAATTGCTCGCCATATGTTTTACATCCTCCTTCGGCCGTCATCGTCATCCATCATGCGCCTCTGTCTTCCCTGTTTCTTTCCCTCTTCTCGTTCCCCCAACGCGGAGTAGCTGGCTAGGGGAATTTACCTCCGGGCGACCCCTCTGCATTTCGCATCATTAAACTTCTCTCCATATCTCTCTAGGGTGAAAACTAAGCAGAAATTCATACAAGAAATCAGGTATCGGAAATATGGAACAAAGGGTAAAATCAGTGGTTAAAATAAAAAAATAAAATACAGAGCAGATTACGAAACAACAATATAAAAGGAGCAAAACAATGCTCGAAAAGAACAAATCATACTGTGTTTAGGACGTCTATATCTTAAGAAAGCCAAAACGCTTTTTCATTAGCCAAGCAGAAGCACCCTGTGGGAGACGACCAGAGGAGAGAGAAAGAGATATAAGTTTTCTTGAAAAAAAGGGGAGAGATTGGAACAACCACAACAACAATGACAACAACTTGATCCACAATCCGATTAGCACCTGCTGTCCGATTGCTCCTGGGACTTGGTCCATGTCACTGACAAGTACGCACACATTATAAATACACGCAACAATATTCTCGGTGTTTTTTAACTGGACCAAACTATAGAAAGTGTACGGCACATCTTTTAAGAATGAGAGCAAAGGTTACCATACTTTGAAGTCGTCTTGAGTTATTATTGCTATATTTGAAAAACTATTAGATTTACTAAGATTAAATTACGCAAACATGTAACCATTTGTATTGTACTATTAGTCGTGTTCTCGGTAATGTGCTAGTGCATAACCAAGTAACCATATTTACATTTCGCCGCCGACTAGTGCAGTGCATAGAATTTGTTAACGGCATCCACAGCAGGCACCGTGTTGGCTCGTCGGCCTATCTCGTATACATGGCTCTCTCACTGTACTGTATGGTAGCAAATTTTAGTTTCCTTTCACTCGTAGATAGTAGGTCGCTCATAGCCACGTCATGTTACTCCGTGTCTCCAGATCAAACTATTTCCTGGGCCTAGGTGTCCTCCAGAATATGTGGCTCTTGTATATTCTCGTTATAGGCAGCCTTGAAAGCACAGAAAATAAAAAAAAATTTCGTGCTCATCTGCAACCTAATTGAACGTCACATACTTCCACAAACAAAAATTATTTACCAATATTCTAACCAGAAGTAATAAAACCGCGGAAACTTCCCCGCAAACACACAGAATTCTCACTGTAGCAATAGTGACTACCACCAAACTCCACCCCTTGAAGCCATCCTTAAAGTGCTAGAAGTACTAGGACTTGGTGGCAAGACATATCTCTGGGTTCGTAGCTACCTAGAGATGCGATCATTCTACGTGCTCACCGGGGATGGCCCGACACGCCGGTATTACAGTTGCCGCGGAGTCCCTCAAGGCGGAGTACTAAGCACAACGCTCTTCATTCTAGCCCTTATTGGACTAATCGAAAACCTGCCAAGCACTGTTCGACTCTCTATCTACGCCGAATACATATTTATATGGACGTCGGGGGTGACACGGCTTCAGCTTCGCGATCGGCCTCAGAAGGCGTCCTCATCGACATCATGCTATACCTTCGTAAACAAAGACTGGAGAACGTGAGAAAAGTGCGCAATGGTGGCATTTACCCGGAAGCCAATGTCCGCATAAGGCATATCAATCAACGGACAAGCGATGTCGTTCAGCAGGGGTCACAGGTTCTTGGGAGTTGTGATTGACAGAGATATGTCCTGGACTCCTCACGTCCACCACGTGAAAAAGCGCCTGTTGGCTATTTCTCATCTCTTCAAGTTCCTTGCAGGAAAGAACTGGGGGTGTACGCACATTCCATGTTACAGCAATACAGAGTGTTGTTTGTTGGGTTCCTCCGACACAGCCTACCAGTTGTATCCAACACCTGCAAAACTAATTTGCGTACAATTCAGAGTATTCAGGCGCAAGCTGTTAGGATATGCCTTGGAGTACCCCACAGTGCTTTAATGGCTGAAACTATCGCCATTGCTCAAGATTATTTAATCACGACGCCCATCACCGTCGAGACAATGCGTGCACATGTCAGCCACATTGCCCGGACTCCTTGCCATCACCTCGCCGCACTCACCGTGGAGAGACCACGCACGTCATATTGCACAACTGTCAGTGCATACCGTGCTTCGTTTACATAGGGGTAGGGACCTGCGGCCAGACCGGTGGCTCCTTCATGGTGTTTGGGCCGTCCTGAAGTGCAACACGGAATTCCAGGACTTCAGAAAAATTCCGCGTTAAAACATGTCAGTGGGGCAGTCGCTCGCTGCTGTCTCATCCGTTTTCTTTTTTGTAAGAGCATAGGTTGAGCGTTGCAGTGGAATGCAGTAGAGCCCACCGTAACCCGATTGCGTGTTGGGACGAATCTCTTCGCTTCAACTGCGTTGCGCAATCCTCTTTCTTAGCTTTATTTCTTACATGCCTTCAGTCGGGACGTGGGCAGCGCGACACAACAGAGACGAAAGGAAAGAAAACATGGACCTTGTGCTGTGTCTGTGTTTTCTTCTCTTTTCTTTCAGTTCGTCTCTGTTGTTTCGGGCTGCCCACGTCAAGATGCGTTACCAACACAACCAGCAAACCACCATTTTTTGGTTTCGGTATTGTTAGTCAGGCTAGCTGCACCCGACTCTGATGGCACCTTTGACTATTCGTTCTTTAACCTGGCATAATGTGTTTCTAGATCGCTTTTAGAGTACCGATTGAGTTACGGTAACAACAAACATACACCAGCATGTGGGCACCCAAATTGGCGATACAAACACAGAGAACTGCGTCTCATTGTGAAGAGTATGTTTTTCTGGTGCCTTCCTAAACATGTACCGGAAATGGAGCCATTCGCGCTCGAATGCAAGTAACCGTGGGAACTCGTAATAAATAGGGATATGAACGCACGATCAGTCTTCACAAAAAGACGCAGTGCAAACAATTAGCGCCCTTTCTTGGTAGTTGCACCATCAAATCTACGTCGATTTTGAACAAGTAATTGACCTATATTCAATGTTTGCAATTTGACATGGAAACCTCGAGCATCACCTTAAAACCAACGAAAATGCGTGCTTAGTACAGGTAACCAGAGTGGCAGCAGCTGCACGTGCGCCCAATGTTAAACACACGCATAGAAGAAAAATAAACTTTATTTAAAGTGCCGGCACTTTGCTTTTAGCGGCCTCAGGTGTCAACTTGAAGTACTTGGCCGCTGGCGGCATCTTCGGCACGCAGTAACATTTCACGTTGCGACATCGACCTGCCTTTCCAAACTCATTCCAGTAATGAGAACTTTTTTTAAAAGAACTGTTAAGGGTTTGTAAAGGTTAAGTCACTTGTAGCATACTTATATGTATATATATATTAAAGAATATATAAATAATACATATTAATATATATATATATATATATATATATATCTTTGATATATATAAGACAGCCGTAAAATCAGCTTTTATCATCCTATTGGCGTACGTTCAGTGCAGGTCTAACAGTGGCAAATGCATGAACTCGGCTGCTACGATATGGTTAACCTCCGCTGAGCGGAATCGATCCCAGCTTGAACGTGAGGTGGGCGACTGGCGAGTGCTCACGTTCGCGCTCTTCAACTTCTGAAGCATGTTTGGATTCATATTGGGTATACGACTAAATAGGAATAATAGGAATACAATCGTATAGGCGCTGTGCCAGTCGCGTTACTTTGCGATGTGTTCGTTCAGAGGCACATCGCACGGTGACTGCTTTTATAAGCGTAGGTGCACAAAATCCCACTCATCATATTTCGACGACTTGCAGTTTTAAGTCGCGCCTGAATCTTCACCGGCCTCGGCGTTCTGTCCAGGAAGCGGCGAGTCACACAAAACAAAAATTACAACTGACAAATGCACTAAACTACTTGAGCTCGCTTCTTGCAGCGTGCCTCTGCGTCCCGCGGTGCCCCGACGCCGTACATTTTCTTTCTCGCGGAGGCCACCAGGTGGCGCCACAGCGCAATGCAAAAGGCGGATTGTTTTACCAATGTGTTCGCATTGTCCATGCATCGAAAGCTCGCTACACAGAGGCTTAAAATGGCTTCGAACAGGGGCACCTAACCCTAGGGTGCTCCGCAGTAAGGAAATGGGTCTCCCCACTGCGCATGCACGCAACTAAATCAGCTTCCTGGCTTTTGGGTTCGTACTCCGGTGCCCGAGAGATTTTCATAAACGCACATGATGGCACCCATGGAAGGAACGCACGGCTACCGCCTAGCACCTAAGGCGACCTTATTTCTCAGTAATTGGTAAAGTTTGTGGCAAGCGTACGTGTGCTGACAAATGTTACACATTTCACTCATCTCCATCAAATAAGGAAGAGTGAAGTACAAATAGCCTGTGTTTTCAGGATCGTTTTAAACATATATCCGCATTTGTTTAATTATGGAGTGACTGGATGATAATAGAACACGTCGACATTGCAGATTTACATAGAACATATTGTGCATTCATTACAAAGCTCCATCTACGAAACTTTCTCTTGGTTATGACAATAAAGAATGGCAAAAAACGTTTCGTTACTTCCTTGCGCTGTCCTGTACCGGGCTGATGTAAGAACTAATGTCTATAATGCATACACTTTGTTCTTTCATTTTAGGTTGGACCCGCCGTGGTTGCTTAATGGATATGTTGTTGGGCTGCTGAGCACGAGGCCGAGGGATCAAATCCCGGCCACGGCGGCCGCATATCGATGGGGGAAAAATGCCAAAACACCCGTGTACTTACATTTAGGTGCACGTTAAAAAGCCTCATGTGGCCCAAATTATTCCGGAATCCCCCACTACGGCGTTCCTCATAATCAAATCGTGGTTTTGGGAAGTAAAACCCCACAATTTAATTTGAAATTTAATTTTAAGTTGGTGCAAGTTACACAGACAGAATGATCATGCATCATCGCCTACAAGCTAGTGCGTGCAGGAATCCTACAAGCTACTGCATGCTGGTGCCAACGCAGGCATAAGGCATAATGTTCTGTACTACTTGTGTGTTGCACCATATGAGCCTGCGCTTCATTTCATTGTCAAGCGGATGTTTCAGCAGTTACTAATTAAGAATGGCAAATACAAACCACTTACTACGTAAGCATTTTTGCACGTGAGATGGCTGCACTCATTTGAAAGCTTAGTCAGTTGGTAGTCTCGGTTTCCTTTGGGGTGAAATACAGCTACTGCACACCTATATATGTTATCCACTTTTCATTTTTAAATGTAACTGTCCATTAGCGAGCTAGGTTGTCACTACATGAATGACATTTAGGCCATGCCCCACTGAATCCAATAACGTGAGTATAGGTTTGGCTATAGCTCGCTGACTTTGTGCGTTCTCGTGCAATTTTTTTATTTAATGAAAAGAAAAAAAACGAGAATACATGCATGGATGACGCTGATAGCGTCAAAAGGTGTCAAGGCGAAGATCCTTCATGGTCACCACTACTGAGAGAGGGATCATGCCTGTATGCACTTTGACCTTAGGCCATATATTCTTTAAATACTGAATGAGATATGACTGAGTAGTGAAGGAGCTGCAGATTGGCCACCAAAGCCTTCTTCCATGGGCATTGCTTCCTTGTGAGGCCCCGTAAACCTGTCATTTCTTAAAGCATGAATGAGATAAGAGCACCACTAACTGTGGTGAAATTTTTGCATGAACAAGAAATATACACATTATATGATTTCAGCCCTAATGAAGGGTAATGAAAGCATTAAAAAATAAAATTTGTTTTCATACAAACATTCTGCTTCGAACACATATCTCGTAAACATATCTGCATAGGCTGACAATCATACATACATATCGCTTTTGTGTCAGTCATTATGAATTGTAATAAAACAATTATGGCGTTTTACGTGCCAAAATCACGATCTGAATATGAGGCACGTCGGAGTGGGGGACTCCTGAAATTTGGACCACTTGGGGTTCTTTAACGTGCACCTAAATCTAAGTACATGGGTGTTTTCGCATTTCGCCCCCATCGAAATGTGGTCGCCGTGGCCGGGATTCGATCCCGCGATCTTGTAATCAATGGTAGGCTTACTTCGTAACCGACGAAAAATAGCGAGGAATAGATTTCCATTATGTAAACAGAACTACGGTGGTGCGGCTATGCTGCGGTGAGTTGTCGCATAAAATAATACCGCAATATGTGTACTGGCGTTTTGCTGTGTGGCATTTAGCTGTTTGCATGAGTAAACTAAGGAAATACAACCTTAACGAAAAATTATGGGATAGTGTGCCTGCCTCAAAAAAACTGTAAATTTAAAAATACGTTATTGGCATCACTCACAAGGCGCAATTTCATAACTGTAATTGTGGCTGTCATTACTTACCCTCGCTTCAACCGGAAAAAGACGCTGGCGACAATCAGGACGACTTGCTCCCATTGAAATAAATGTTTTTATTGCTTAATGTACACAACACGGCAGTTGTGAAAAATCAAAAGGAAAGGAAAACATTGAAAAATTTGCGGGGCAGGTCTACGCACAAGAAATTGCGCTGTCCGTGCTGTGACCACGCCAACACCACCACCTCATACCGTCGTCGTCCGTTGCAAGGTGTTTCACACAACGACACGCAACAGCCACCGTGGCCGCTGGGAGAACGTCCTCAGGCATCACAGACAGCACCAGGCGCCAGACGTTGCGTTTAGGAGGTTGACCACGACAACAACAGCGATGTGTCTTAGCTAAAGTTATTCACCGCTTGAAGGGCCCCGATAACGCTACTCTGACCATCGTACTCGTACACGACAATCGTCTGCCAGACGACGATGGTGTTGAAATGCTCGTCGAGGATACGCACGTGGAGGGCACGAGGCGCGACGTGACCACCCTTGTGTGTGAACCGTCCGTCGCTTTGACCTCCGCGCAACGTCTGCAGCTGCCGCCGGTTTGCCAGATGTCGCAGAGGTGTTACGCCAAACACTAGTCTCCCAATATGGGGAAGGCGGGTGGCTGCTTGCACCAGTGGTCTCATCTCTAACGCCGACGAGTGCCTCGTCGTAATCTCGCCGCCATTGGCCATTCCCGTGCTCAGACACACACGTAGGCGAAGGAAGAAGGCCTCACCGGTCACGTCGCAGATCAAGGTTTTCGATCAAGGTTTTCTGATTCCAGCGTCCGTGTAGTTGTCCATGGCATTCTGCGTTCTCCTTAGTTCCAGTCTCTTCTCAAATGGCTTTCTAGCTTCCCTTTTTCGTCCAGTGATAGGGCGTTGTTGCCTGCGTGTGTCCGGCGGAGATTCCCGTAGCGGTGTTGGCATCGTTTACGCGGGCTCCATCATCATGTCGACTTGTTCATCCCCCGCAGTGATCCCTTTTCCTTTTGTCGTATTTTTCAACTCAGTTCGGATTCTAATTCGTGCTTCAATGATTATGTTCCGTAATGCTGATATCGTTACGAGGTTGAGCAGCACCTTCTTCCTCGTGTGCTTCGATAGCCTCATGATCGTACGTAGGGTAGCCCTTTCCAACTTTTCAATATAGCTGAGATCTCGATCGGAGAAGTCATACAGAGGTGCCCAGCACAAATTCATTTCAACAGCGACTGTTTGTGCAAGCGTTTCGAACGCTTTCAGCAGCCCTCCGCCATACTTTTTCGATATTCTTCGGACCATGGTCTACGTACAGTGTGCTCCAATTTCGTTTAGTTTGCGGATACACTGCTGAGGACAGTTTCAGCTAGAAATCTGTTCTACGAGGATACTAATTTCGTTCGCAGGTGAAAAGAGAACCAACGCGAGCATATCGTCATTGGGGTTGGTTTGTGCCTCTGGAGTAATGGTTCAGAACATAGGGACGCAAGTTTGATGCATACATTTGAAATTCCAGTGCAAGCAGAATCCAGATCACGTCACATTTGGTATCGCATATAACCTCTCTGTCAATTTACCTGGGCAGTTTGTTTGCACACACACAAACACACAAAAAGAGTATAGGCCCATGACACCGAGAATCCGCTGCTCCCTAACTTTAACTCTCGAAGACCACTTCGAAGGAGTAAGCCTTCCATAGTCAGAGCAAAATTGGACTCTTTTTAAGACAACGTTCACTGAATTTTCCACCGTATCCATAAAACGTTCTTTGGAGTGACCCTCTACAACATTTTATTGTCAAGCTTCAGTGCTTTCTTCGAAGCTAAAACAGTAGAAGAAAAGAAATAATCCGCTGCTCCCTAACATTACCTCTCGAGGACCACTTGTTAAGAGTAAGCCACTCTATAGTGAGAGCTAAACTGGCTATTGAGGTCGGTTTGTGACCGTCGTGTAATGATTCAGAACATAGGAACACAAGTTCGATACAAGGCTTTGAAATTCCAATGGAAGCAGAATACAAATTAAGTCAGATTCGGTGTCCCACATACCCCCTCTCTCAATTTAAAAGGGTACTTTGCACACGCACAAACACACAAGATGATTCCAAATTGTACCTGCAGGTGCCAAACCAAACCAGACTATTGGCTACTGTTCTAGCACTAGGCAAACTTAGCCACGAAAGGATCGTCAGCTGCCAGACTATGTCGCTACGTTCTTCGCTTTACACGGCAATGAATCCCTATCATCACTATCAGCCAATATTTATGTCCACTGCAGGACGAAGGCCTCTCCCTGCAATCTGCCACTACCCCTGTTTTGTGCTAGCTGATTCTAACTTGCGACTGCTAATTTTTTAGATTCATCATACAACCTAGTTTTCTGCCGTCCTAGACTACGCTTCCCTTCTCTTCCTATCGTTTCTGTAACTGTAATGGTCCATTGGTTATCCATCCTACGCTTTGCGTAGCCTACCCAGTTCCATTTTTTTCTCCTAATGTCAATTTAAATATCGGCTATGCCCGTTTGCTGGCTAATCCACACCGGTCTCTTCCTGTCTCTTAACGTAAGGCCTAACATTTTGCGTCGTATCGGTCTTGGTGCGGTCCTTAACTTGTGCTCCAGCTTCTTTGTTAACATCCCAGTTTCCGCCCCATATGTTAGCGCCGGTATAATGCAATGATTGTACACTTTTCTTTTCAGCGACAGTGGTTAGCTGCCAGTTAAGGATTTGGCAATGCCTTCCATACGCCCTTCAACCTAACTTTATTCGTCTGTAAATTTCCTTCTCACTGATCAGGCTACCTTGTCAGTAATTGACCTAGATAAACGTACTCCTTTACAGACTCTACAGGCTGACTAGCGATCTTGAATTCTTGTTCACTTCCCAGGCTATTGAACGTTACCTTTGTCTTTTGCATATTAATCTTCAACGCCACACCTACACTTTCAGGGTTAAGGTCCTCAATCATTTGGTATAATTAGTCCCCGATGTTGCTGACCAGGGGAATATCATCTGCAAACCGAAGATTGATGAGATATTCGCCCTTGAACCTCACTCCCAAGCTTTTCCAGTCTAATAGCTTGAATATTTCTTCTAAGCATGCAGTAAATAGCATTGGAGAACTTCTGTCTTCTTGCCGGACCCCTTTCATGATAGGTAAGTTTCTACTTTTTTTGTGGAAAACCAAGGTAGCTGGAATCTTGGTAGATATATTCAAAATACTCAATAAGCGAATGCAGGTGCAGTTTGTCATTTGACAGGTTTTGCCAATTACTGCACAAGCAATGTGATTCTGGGTAGAAAATAAGAGTGTCCACTGAAATCTTCTGCATTTCCTCAGGGTCGGCCAGCCATCTCGCGGAGCTTGGCATCGTGGGAAGCGATCACTGTGCTCACACCTTCGAGCCGGCTGCGCTTGTACTTCTCGTATGGAGCCTTGTGGGTGCTTTTTGGTGCATCGAGGAGAATTCCTGTCATGCCTTTGATGGTGGGCTGCAGGGCTTCCTCCGTGTAGCGCCCAAAGTGCGACATCAGGGCACCCCACCTGTGCTGGTCCTCCCGGTCAAACAACGACAGGGTGAGGCAGACGGCCGCAGCAGCCTGCTCGGAGGGCCGCACCCATGCCTTGGGGTTGTCCAGCAGGCACAGCACCAGCATCAACTTGGCCAGGTTGTGCTCCACAATGTTCCACTGTTTCGATACGATCCACTATCTTCGATGCCGCAAACTCAAATACATGTAAATACAGGAACGCTTTTATGAGACAACCGCTGAACCGATTTGAATGAAATGTGTTGCATTTAAGCGAGAAAGTTAAATTGCAGAGACTGCAGCAATTATAACTTTTGTTTAGATAGTGTAATATTTTGCAAGAATTGCAGGATGTTCGTAAACTTCGAAAAATATACAACATGAAGTTTACAAATACGCAACTCAGCCATTAAAACAAATATGGCATTTCTATGAACTGCACCCGTTGGAGCATCAAAAAGAAACCTTTTTTTTGCTATACCTTAAAACTTAAGTGCATTTGTTTTAATGTTTGGAAGGGTTTTGGAAATGCAACATTCACAATTTAGTGGTATATTTAAGGATGATGTATGACATATGTTTGCTGTCCGCTTTGGATGTATTATTAGGTGCAGTTTACAGAATTCCGATATCGTTTTTATAGCTACTAAGGTACATAGTTCTATACGTGAAGTTTTCTCTTCCGAAATTTTGCAATTCTTTAAAATTGTACATAAGAAAAAGTAGACAGGCCTAAACCAAATATCCCTTTCGGAAATCACTACACTTTCACTTTTTTTCTAAATTCAACATACCTCATCAGGGTGGTGCAGTGGTTGCTTTGAGAAACTATTGCCGATTTCCGATGTATTTCGATTGGAGCCGCCAAGCTCAATGTTCCTCTTTAGTTCGAACTTGTATAATATACTCGTTGGTAAGATATGTCTGTAAGCGTGCGATCGTAGCCTAATGAGCTAGAGCACCGGCCTACTGAACTTAAAGGGAGAGGATATGTTTCTAAAGCGGCTTGGGAAGGAAAACGAGAAAAGAACGGGAGAAGGCAGGGATGATATTCAGAAGCGTGTCTGATTGGTTAAAAATTACTGCATGCTGTGGTCGTCATACCACCTTACGTTCCATCAAGATAAATTCTATTTCATTGCGCTATCATACTCCTTTCGTCAATCAAAAGAGATTAGAACACCGTCATCCTGGCATTCTATTTACGTCGCAATTATTTATCGGCATCACTTCATAATCATCCCACCGTCGTCATGCCATCGTTCTCATATGCCTTCGTCGTTCTATCGACATCATTCCTTCTTCGTAATTCCGTCGTCGTCACTGCATGCACTGTCGGCCTACGGTCCTTGTTCTACCATCGTGAGATAGCCATCGTGAGATAGCCTTCGCGAGTGATGGTCGTAACAAAGCGGGTCAATCAGGGAGACAGAATATGGCCGCTTATAGCCGAATTCCTTGAAACATCAGGAGAAACACTACGGATTCTAAATAAATTTCTTATAGCTAACACGGTGTGTCGCTTCTTGTTCACTACATTGTGTGAATGTTAATCGCATTAACTTCGAGAGTCATTTCAACATGACTTCTGCTGGAATTCTTCCTCCCTCTCTCCATCCTGCCCCCTTCCTTTTCTTAAAAAATGAAATAAAAGTTCATTCATTCATTCCTTCGTCTTCGCAACACTAACGAACTGTGGTCCACATTGTTCCCAGCTTATTAACACCTCGAATTCCTAGAGGGGATCTTGCTCAGGCGTGTGACGGGCGACCCGAAGTTTGATGGAGGTAGCGGTCTGATTTTGACCGCGGCGCCGCCTATCAACAAGGGGAAGCACAGTGAATGGGTAGGAATACAGGCGAAAGGGAAACTTCAAGAGTTGCTAGACATCACAGATTCTAATCAAACTCAGAAAGAGTTAGAAATATATATATGTATTGCAATCGCGCTAAAAAAATTCGCTAGACAGTATTAGGTATCCAAGCTATCCTTAACGGGAATCAATGAGATGGGTTTCGATAGACCTCGTTACATTTTTCAAGAACGGAAGACGTGCCCAGAGGCAGAGTGGACTGCAATATTTTGTTGCTTCACAAAAATATCTGGATTTTCGGCGTGATCATTTTTATGTGTTTTAGACGTTTTTAAACTGCGCGAAAAAAACGAGGACACAAGAAAGAAATACACTTGACACCACGACGTGCTCGTGGTGTCATGTGTGTTTCTTTATTGTGTCCTCGTTTAATTCGCGCAGTTTACAAACGTCTAAAAGCCATGAACCAACTAGCCCTCCTGAACGTCCTACTATAGTTCATTTTAATGGAAAAATAAAAATTAAAATTTTCAAGAAGTTCTTAGAGTATTAGATAAAATTTTTGCATATAAATTTTGGAAAGTTCATTTACAACTTTTTCGTGTCTTAAGGCGGAGGGCAACTGACTACTGGTTTCCATTATTTTTCTTCGTTATATTTTCAAGCGAGTTGATTATTCTGCCGTAGGTAATTGCACAATTAACCCAACTAATTAAATTTATGCTTGCAAGTGTCCACTGTTCTTCGACAAATGCTTAAAGTCTACGCGGATGCTGCAAAATTTTTCCTCATTGGCGAGGGGGATGTGAAAAACAAAACAGAAACGCAGAACATTTATTGCCTCATTAAATTTTTATTTTGAATGCTATTTCCACTCGTTAAGTGGCTCGACCCTCGTGTTCACAGCCTTGTATATGTTTCTTGTAGCACTAGGTGCGTTGTCTGCGAATTTACGTTAATAAACAGGCAGGTCATATTTTGATCTGACGGAGAAAAAAAAACAAAAAAAGCCTATGTTGTAGATCCACTGTACTGAAACAAGTAGACAGAGTCTAAATTTTCATATATTACGAAACAAGGATGCCTAAATTGCCGATTGAAAAACTTACATTATAATGAAGCCGAATAAAGCAATAAAAATGGTGAAAATATGATGAGGGTTAGCCTTGCGGGTCACCAATTTCTGTTTATTGAAAACAAGCTTCTAGTGGCCGTGTATTATGGTATTCCTGAAAGCCAGTAACAATCGTATTTAAATTTATATGCGCGCCAAAATTATTGGCTCGAGTTGCCTCACTGTAGGTACATGTGAATGAGTATATGAGATTCAAAAGTGAGACGAAATGGCTGGTCGTGGCGTATACGGGAGTGTGCACCTATGCCTTCGCTATCGTATGTTGCCGCCCACTTTAAAGCACGAGCATGGTAATCAACCGATGTGCTTTTCTACAACTTCACCCCTAAATGTAAGCAGGTGTTCTGCCACTCCCGGTGGTTGTTTCCAGCCTGATGCCTCCCTATTTCCTAACTGTCGATTGTATGGTTTGTTTTCATACCAAATATTCACATATTATTCTGTGCGTGTTCGGCTAGTAATGAAATATTTAAATCTCTCACAGTTAAATTAACAAGTAACTAGCAAGAAGGGATGCAGGGCCAAAACCTGCTTTGATGCAGCTTGAAGACCGCCCGTCGGCCTTTGATCACATGACAGTATCTTCACAATAATCGAGAACTAGCTTCGTATAGGCAAAAGGGCTAATGGGTCGAACAGAACCGGGCCGGCCAACGTATGGTACTTTCGGGCTCGGGCCAGGCCCGGACCTGAAAAACCGGCCCGTGCAGTGCTCTATTTCAGAGAGTCTGATCAGCAGATTCCCATATGATTATGAAATATTGAGTAGAACTGCTTAAGACGAAACCTCCTTCCCTGCTCAAGCAAAAGAATCCAGTCAAGTTCTTTTTCCCTCTTAGACTTAGAAAGCGGCTGTATATTTTGTAAACATGTTTCATGTTTCCGTTCTGTTTCCTGCATTAACGAAACAATTCCTGTTGAAGCAGGTGTTAACGGCTCATGTCATGCGTATGTCATTGGGGCTTGTAAATAGCTTCTGTCCTGCAGATACGGTTGTGAATTGTATTGCAGTGGCACCCATGCCTCTGCAGATCCACACACCTTTTCTTTCATGCTGTGGACTTTTACTGGAGAACTACATGAAATGTCGAATGATCGCCATGCAATTACGACGACGAGAACGCTTGCAGAAGCAGCGGCACTGAGAACGCGTTGCTTGTCGCAGAGGCTCGACGTTCTGGACGGTGACTGAAGTAGCACTGTGCACTTCATCAGTCCTGCCTTTTAATAAGCCTCCTTCACTGCCTGAAGCAGCTGGAGGGCAAATGCCAATTGCAGCAACCGCAGGACGTGGACACCAGTGCTCAGCATCAAAGCTGGCGTCATGAATGGCAAGCTACACCTGGCTAATAGGCGATGCTTTGGGATGGGATAAACACTTGCGCAACATTTGATCATTATTTGAAAGGACCAGTGGATCTGTTTGGAGCACGTGATTATCATGCCCAGGAGAAGTAGAGTTACCTATTACGTTGATACCCGGGAACTTCGATAAATGTTCATGTTCAGCGCGCAAGCGGATGAGGACCAGTATGGAAGATAACGTAGGATGAGCGCTTGGCTTGTGTTTTTCCGTCGTCGTCCTCTTCCTACTTGCCCGCTTCTCAATACTTCTACGGTTTATTGCCCCTTGTGTTAGAAGCGACTTTAGCTTGTCTCACTGGTGAAGAGCAGATGGTTCAATAGGGACTCACGTTTGAGGAGCAGTACTCATCTCCGCGTGGGTAGCGCACGGTGATCATGTTGACCACAAGGGGCACCGAGGACAGGAGCTGCCACACGGACATCTCTCGGCGACGCAACTTCCAGTTGGTAGCCTGCCAGAGATATAGGTGCAACAGAACACGTGTTGGCTGGGCCATTCGACTGGGTCCCGAGACACACCCCGGGACACCAGCTCTTGGTCAGGCCTGGGCTGGAAGTTCTCCGCCGAGTAGACGGACGGATCTTCCGGAATGTCTGCACGCAGGTGGCACCCCAATCAGCGCTAAGTGAAATCATTGCGCAGATGCGATGAATGACACAACTCCCCTTGTTCATCGGAAACCCTTCGTGAGCTTTACGTGAAAGAGCATCGTGATTATGATCATGATCATCATCGTCCTAACATTTCATGCCATTAAAAGCAGCCATGATTCTGCACTGGCCACTATATAATATAGCTTTCAGCCGTCATGCTCGTAAACCGACCCCAAAGGAGAGTTGACAGGAGATCTTACTAAAATGTCATTATTTTAGCGCCGGCTATTCCTGAAAACGAACTACGAATACTTCAAAAATAATAAGCACGCAGAATGCACTGTGTATAAAGCAAGACCATGGAGAATGACAAATTTGCAATCTACCAGATGTGTAAGGGCCTGTTAAATTGATCGAAGTTTTGAGTTCCTGCGATACTTTTGCAAGGTACTTGTGGATAGTCCTCAAGGCCTTCGCGCTCTGCGCCAAACGACGGATCTTGATCCCGCGTTGTTCAGAGCAAGACACCATTGCAATTACCCCGGTCACATAAATACTTACTAACTTAGAAAGATACATAGTGCCCGTCATTCTAAGACATTCTGCAGCATAGATATACAGAGTGCTAAGCTGAAATCTTGAGCCATTCTCTTACAGAAAAAAAGCAATTAGGTTTAATTGAGTGCTCCAGTGTATAGCAACATTGTCACGGTCGGTGATGTAGTTAGGGTCATCATCGTTAAGGATAGTGCAATTTACGCAGCGGCCGCTCTCGCCAACTGCGTGTTCTATGTCGCGCTCATGACTGCTCTCCAGGAGCACACCCGCATGCACAGACACTTCGCTCTTCACGCGCAACGTCATCTAGTGGCATGTAGCCTTCAGAAAGACAGATATGGCACCGCAGCAGCTACGCCGGATAAAGAAGCATTAAAGTGAAAATTGCCTAGCTTCAGTTACGTTAGCTTGTAAGCTTGTAGCTTTATCATATGGATAAATTAGTTTTGGAAGAAATAGACACACCTGAAACATGGAGGGGACGAGCGCCAGTAGCGTGCACAATCGGTGGGTCTGCATATTTTCTGACAGTCTGCATTATTGCAGTCTAGTAATTAAATGTACAGATCTCAAAAAAAAGAACTCGGCATCTGTAATTGCGTGATTGTGATTGCGAAGAGAATTATCGTATCAGCGTCACAGATGGATAAGACGTTGCCTGATTAAGTCGAAGCAGCACATTCCTCCTCCTCTTCTACTTCGGTTGGTGTAGCTACTACTACTACTAGTACTAACCTTATATTGTCAGGCTTTCAGAGTGCTATATAACACAATGGGCTAGTCAAAAGCCACAAGGAACCTTCCACGACTAAGCAAGAACAACTGTAGCTGTAACGAGGATGGCAACAATAATAGTGGATGGCACAAATCCAACCGATAGAAGGTTCTATACGCGAACGCGGAAAAATACAACAACAATACGAAGGTTCCAAGTAATTATAGCGTACATCCTTTATACTACTCTCGGCTTTATTAACAATGTTATTTCACGAAATAGGCTGCGATTGAAGGGAAGAACGCGGGCTTACCTTATGCGTGGATGGAGCTTGTAAACCGCGAGCTGCCGATTGGTCCGGTGCTGCGATGTGCAGTGTAGCCCAGCTGCTTCCACGTCCAGCGTGATGTGAGGTGCTCGTAGTCCAGCCTCGGAGAGCTGTCCTGGTTCTTCAGCCAACTGGAGCAGACTCAGGTATCTGAAGAAACCCCTTGAGTTGGTCAGGCCTGAACGAATCCGCCGTTCGATGAAAGATGAAGACGTAGCGCGTGTCCACCTGCGGCTCATGCAGAGCGCGAGTGCACGCGTTCTCTGAGGGCTGTTCACTGATGCTGCAAACATTTGTGATGATGATGATTATAATCTCAGAAGACGTGGCTCTTGCACATGGGGACTAATGGACTCCTCGTTAGATATTACGAGGCAACTACACCGGCACCTCAAACTTCTTGGCTTTGCTGATGAGTGCATGGGTCCCCCTTTTCTGCGCGGACCCGCACTTGGATAGCGCATTCAACAAAGTACTTTACTCTCTCATATTTTTTTATCCACGAGCCATGCTCACCCAAGAATACTATATATATTCAGTAATTTATTACGTCCAAGCTGCTAATCCTACTGGGGTTCCTTTTGGTGTCCAAAAACCAGACCTCCCAATGTTCACAAGAACTAAATGTCGGATCGTGGTGAACCCAGCAGGAACAAAGGGACGTCACAGATTACTTCTGAATTGACAATCAACGAGATCAAATCGAAAGGAAACTTTGAAGGTGCAGATACCACGCACTCGTACAAGACGTCTATAGGCTTTCACATGTTACGATGGGAGCGGGAGAAATCGGTGCAGTCACGGGTCTTCGCATCGCGATTTTCGAGCAGTTGCTTTCACAGGCCAGCGATTCTGCCCATGCGATGCCCAGGGCTGTTGCTGTCATCGCACGTGCCACTTCTTGAACACCTTTTGTTACAAAACGCGAAAATACACATGTTATCATTTTCTTGACAACTGTTTATTGGATGGAAACATGTCGATAGAAATTCAAGATGATCCTAATCAAAGCTTAAGTCATTAGTATACTAAAATGCTTGACAAACACTGCACTAAATGATTTTCGACAATCCGGATAATCGACACAGACGACTAGAGAGATTGGACGCCACCATGAAATTTAGGCTACCACCGAAAATTCAACGCAGCTGTGGAAGTCTTCCGCACAGGCTAAGGCTGGGGGTAGCGTTTACGTGCGGATACGTGCACCTCATGCGACGCGCCGAGTCTCCAGACTCTGAGTTGTGCGATGTAAATGAGACAATAGGTCATGTGCTTTGTGACTGCCCGAAGTACGTGTAAGAGCGTGAAAGGTCGAAGGATAAGCTTACGCGTCTCGACAGCCCACCGTTGACGGAGGACGTTATTTTAGGCCCTTGGCCAGACGCTCAATCGAGTTTCAAGGCCATCCAGGCGTTACTGAACTTTTCGAAAAGTACGGGCCTGTACTGTAGGCTTTGGGCATGCGAAATTGCTCGCCATATGTTTTACATCCTCCTTCGGCCGTCATCGTCATCCATCATGCGCCTCTGTCTTCCCTGTTTCTTTCCCTCTTCTCGTTCCCCCAACGCGGAGTAGCTGGCTAGGGGAATTTACCTCCGGGCGACCCCTCTGCATTTCGCATCATTAAACTTCTCTCTATATCTCTCTAGGGTGAAAACTAAGCAGAAATTCATACAAGAAATCAGGTATCGGAAAAATGGAACAAAGGGTAAAATCAGTGGTTAAAATAAAAAAATAAAATACAGAGCAGATTACGAAACAACAATATAAAAGGAGCAAAACAATGCTCGAAAAGAACAAATCATACTGTGTTTAGGACGTCTATATCTTAAGAAAGCCAAAACGCTTTTTCATTAGCCAAGCAGAAGCACCCTGGGGGAGACGACCAGAGGAGAGAGAAAGAGATATAAGTTTTCTTGAAAAAAAGGGGAGAGATTGGAACAACCACAACAACAATGACAACAACTTGATCCACAATCCGATTAGCACCTGCTGTCCGATTGCTCCTGGGACTTGGTCCATGTCACTGACAAGTACGCACACATTATAAATACACGCAACAATATTCTCGGTGTTTTTTTAACTGGACCAAACTATAGAAAGTGTACGGCACATCTTTTAAGAATGAGAGCAAAGGTTACCATACTTTGAAGTCGTCTTGAGTTATTATTGCTATTTTTGAAAAACTATTAGATTTACTAAGATTAAATTACGCAAACATGTAACCATTTGTATTGTACTATTAGTCGTGTTCTCGGTAATGTGCTAGTGCATAACCAAGTAACCATATTTACATTTCGCCGCCGAA